>NW_020194724.1:4617-267947 GCF_003025115.1 Trichoderma citrinoviride | reverse complement strand
CCTGCGCAACGGCGACGGCGGCGTGCCCTTCCTGCGCGACCTCGACAAGGCGCGCCTGGGCAACGCCGCCTGGCACTGCAGCAGCTGCTTCGCCACCATGGAGCAGTTCCTCAACAAGATGGCCAGCTTCTCGCACGTCTGGATGAACCAGGACGAGTACCGCGACCGCGACAACATTGCCAAGGCGGTCCGCGAGGGCCGGGACGTCTGGGGGCGCGACATTGACACCTTTGAGCGCATCGAGCGCAACCAGGACATTCCGGCGGTGCTGAGGCGCGAGGGGGACAAGTACAGGTACCTGCTGGACAGGAGCGGCAAGTCTGCTGGCTTCACTGATTATCCTTGATGGTTTGTTGGAAGCAATTCGAGTCCCCATTATGAATTAGCTGTGAATCCTTATATAGTTTTGCATTTCTTTGGACATTTCGTATGATTTTGCATGGTTTCGCTGGTACATGGCATGTTGAAGAGTATATACCACGTTTTTTTATGTTTACTTGGCACATAGGGTATCCGTAGTATCCAGACAGATAGACAAGAGACATTGTCATTAAACCAATATATTGTCCAACGAAGCACGCCATGCCCGCTGCCCAAGGCAAACCTCAAGCAAGCAAGAAACGAGACGCGAGAAGCGAAGAGCCCGACCCCATTCCTCCATTATCACATTACCATTATCAATGCCATGGAGCACCAGAGCAGCCAACGCCCCCCCATAGCTGACTTTGCAGTAGAGACTGTAGAACCCTCCCCCTCAAATAGTAACATCATCGTCGGGACGGCAAGCAACTGTTTGGGGGGGGGGGCTGGACCTAGCCAAAGCGGGCGTTGGCCGCTCTGATCCGGCGTCCCTATGTCTCCTTCATGGAGAGATCTATTCCCGTCTATTCAACTTTTGATAATCCGCCTATTCATTCCTTTCTTTTTTTTCTTTTTCTTTGTGTGGTTTTTGTTTCCGGCGGAAGAGTAACCGAAGAGTTCCAAAGGAAATGCTATAAGCCCAAGTTAGTCCTAAACGCAGACTCTGGTACTATATAGATGTTGATGGGCAAAACATACCGCCGTGAGCAGAAAAGAAGCTCAACTTGTCAAAACCCCATTTCTTTCTTTTTGCTGGCGAGGGTGTCTGGCTAACTCACACCGTCAGTCAAAATCAAATTCTCAGCAAAGCCTCAACTCTTTTCACCCAGGGTACTGTATGTACTCACGTTCACCACTCTTCAAAAAAAGAAAAGCCAAGGTAGGTAGGTAACCTCTAAAAGTAACGCCATCCCTACTATTTGATAAAAGAGCGACAAAGAAGGCAACAAAAGACAAGTCAACAGAACAGCATAGACTTTTCCATAACGCCTTTGCCCCTGAAAGAAGCGAATGAATGAACAAAAACCAAAAGACAACTTGAGAATGGAGGAAAAAAGAAAAAATTGAAAGGAGGAAGAAAGAGTGCAAGAGAGGTTATATCAAATCTCGAGATACCTTGATCAGAAGGTGTGGGGGAGCGGAGAGGATATTGGATGGACCCTTGATTGACACCCGAAATCCCCCCCAAAAAATACCCTGATGTGCAATCCGATCCCAATCCCAATCCCAATCCCAATCCCAATCCTTATCCATATTTTGAAAAGGCCTCGATTCTGTTGTTATCTCGGTGGTGCATATGTATGTGCCGGGCTAGATAGGATATGTATCGGCAGATGCCTTTGGCGGCCCAACGGATACGACCCTATATATCTTTGTGTGTCTTGTATGCTAAGTAGTAGTAGTACACCGGATCTACCCTCTTCATCCAACTCAACTCTTCACGATCCCTCCTCACAGCATTCACACATCTCGTCTCTCAACGTCCCAACCCAACGCCGTCACGTTCACCATCCTCCTCCCTTCCTAACCCCTCATCAAAACCAACTCCATATATCCAATGCATGCATCTCCCCTCCTCCGCCCTCTCACGAGCAAATCCCCTTCAACCACGCTCACGTACATACAAAAGAAGAAGAAAAACGGCCTGCCTACATATAACGCAACCTTGAGCAGCATCTGGAACCCACCCATTCACGCACACACGCATCACATACTACTACTAGTACTACTTTACTTTACTTACTCACTCTACATATATAAGATAGCAACTCAAGCCCCCAGTCCTTTCCATCTCCCTTACATATTACACATCTTCCCCCCCTCACTCACTCTTATCCGCCCAAACACCCGCCGCCAAGTCATCACGACCATCCCCTCAAACTGCATATATTACCTGCAGACAGGAAACCTATCATCCGCTCTGCATATTTTCTTCCTCTTCAATCTTTTACTCTCTGCTATCTTCTCCTCTTTGACGATAGAAATTTTCACTTTGCGTTTTTATTACTGCATATGCAGTCTTCTATTCGTCACGCCGTGAGCCACTACATGGCACTGCATGAGCATGGCATGACATCGCATGTACATTGCATACGTATCTCCTCCTCATCACAATTCATCCAGCCAAAAGGAACAAAGCGAGCAGACAAAAGACTTAGGAGAAAGAGGCGCAAGATACAAGGGGTCCATATGAAAACGATGCAGTAGTAATAGTAACAGCAAATTCATGCAAGAGGGAATTCAGCCTCACGCAACAACCTGGTTCAACCTCAACAAAAAAACGCTGCAAGAGATACGGGGAGAAGAGAAAAAATGACGAAAGATAGTCAAATATTCTCTCCGTTGCCATATAAGATTGGGTCGATATATATGCAGAGTGACATAGCCGGCGTCGAAAGAGCTTGTCGTTTGTTGGTCTTCCCCTTTCAACGTGATATCCCCGTTCCAGAGGTGTTGAGCGACTCTGCAGCCCCCCCGCCGGGCTTTGGCTGTGTAGCATCCCAGTAACACCATGGAAGTCGCCTGTTGCTGCCGCTGTTTGAAGGGGAAAAGAGTATAGTGTAGATATGAAAACTTTTGCCATGGTCGCTATTTTTTCCCCCATCTATTCTTTCCTTATGATACTGCTGTATATATTCTCTTGCTTCCGTATTGCAGTATGTAGCGTGTCTGGAGACTTACCAAGGTACTACATGTATGTAGTCTCATCTGCGTCGTGAACCTCGCCGATTCCACCATCCAAATCAACCACCAAACCATCACCAGAAACTCACCACCCAAACCACCACCAAAGACCTCATCACGTCAAACCTCCCCATCTCGAACCCTCACAGCCCCATACAATCTCCCCATCCTCCGCATTCTCATCTCTCATCTCCATCTCCCTTACATCCCCCCACGCGCATCACCTCACAAAGAAAACACTCTTCTCCTCCAGACCCTTCCATACACAAAAAAAAAGTAAAAGTACACACACAAAACAGAACCCACCCCTACTTGATGCGCTGGCACTTTTTTTCCTGCCCATCATCCCACCAACTAAACCGCAACAAGACAAAACACAATCCCTCCATACATACATGCTACATACTTGGTACACACATACATACAACCAAACAACGGAACCCAAGCCCCCGGCCTTGTCGCTCTCTCAGTCGTCGGCTACCGTTTCTCGACGGGTTACACTCACACACAAACTCACACCTCACTTTGTCACTTCTCTCACTGGCAGGCACACGCTTTACTCACACCACGTACCTCCTCTCTCTTTCTCTCTCCCTCTCTCCCGTGTCAACCTCCTCGTAGCCACCAAATCTGCAGTAATAAAAAGAGCCCATCACATCATCCAGCATGAGAACCTCACGCACTGTAATCTAAAAAAGCATGCAAAATGCAAATGCGCCATTAATCAAAACACAAGAAAGAAAAAAAGCCCTCTCTACGTACAATCTTCATCCAAGCAATAATAGCCCAGCCTCGACAAAAAGGCCAAGTCACCAATCCAAATCACCAGGACAGGGAACGCGGCGCTTGTCAACCTGCACTGATGAGTTGGCCAACGCATCAAAGTGGTCCGTGTGTAGCCTCGAGATCCGTTTTCCCAGCCCACTCACCTCCAACTTCTGGCACACCAAAACCCATCTCCCTCTTCTCCCTTTTCCCGTCTTTTTCCTCTTCACCCAACTTCTCTCTCTTTTATACTTGAATAGCTGCTTTCAATATTCTCTTCACTGCTCTCTTTTTTTTCTTTTGTCCGTCAGACAACAGGTTCCTTCACTCCTTTGGCGGTGACTTGAACCATCCCCCACACGCCCAACCTCGTCTGAGCCCCGCGCAACCAGCCACTATCCTACATGTACCCTGGCTTCCAGGACCAAACAGCCGGGACTCTCCATGGACCTCGCTTCCTTGCTTTTCTGCTCTACCCCAGGACTGGCTTTTTTTTTCATTTCCGAGGCATCTACAAACCTACGACTCAACAAAAAGAATTCACTTCTACCGTCAGTCATCCACATCACCGGTTCCCGTCCAGGAGGTCATCGTTTCTCTTTCCTTGCTCTCTGTTTTGCACAATGCTATAAATCATCATTCATATCTCATCGCCCGGATCGCTTGCTATACAGAGGCGCCTTCGATCCAAGGGGGAAGGTCGCAACTTATCCAAACCAAAAGAAACAGGGAAAGGGGGTAAATCGCACAGAAGAGCGCGGGCGAGTGCCCGCCTTGTTCCGAGCCCCGTCCCGTTTTCTATAGCCCACGCTCGATGCCTCCGGATGCCGCCTTTACTTCCATCCAATGCCAGGAGCCAAGAGGAGATTAATCAAACGGCCAGCCCCGGTCGAGAGCCACCAAAAAGAAAAGAAAAAAAGGAAACCAAAATGTTGCCATGTCGCCGTCATCTTTCATGAGAGTTCGTGAGAGAGGAAATTTATATACCATCAGCCGTCCGTCCGGATTGCCTCGCCTCCACGCCGTATAGGGGAGGGGAGGTTATGGTTTGCTCAAACAGGTGCCCGGTCGAGTCGATCTCTGGCACCTCGAAGAGAGGGGGTCCTGGGGCATTGGGAGATTAGTGGTTGCGCTCGTCTCCGGCTTGGTCCCTCGCTCCCAAGCATGGGTCCTGTGCTGTGAGCAGACAGCTTGGCAGCTGTCCAAGTCGTCCGCTTGTTAGCAATCGAGAGGCCTCATCGACCAGCCCACTTCACCAGGAACTGCACCACGGCGTCGAGGTTCGTCTCTTGTTTAGCACTGATGCCGTAGCAGCACACCTCACGGTTCTGGATGCTTTTCAGGTCCAGCTCGTCAATCAGCTCGTCCACCGACAGCTTCTCTGGGAGATCCGACTTGTTGCCCAGGACGAGCAGCGGGATCCCGCCCAGCGACGGGTGAGCCATGAGCGAGTGAAGCTCCTCCTTGGCCTGGGGGATGAGCTCTACATCCGCAATGTCTACGATGAAGACGATGGCGTTGACACCGCGGCAATACCGCTCCCACATGGTGCGAAAACGCGGCTGCCCACCGATATCCCAACACTTGAGTGTAACATGTCCTCGTTGCACACGCTTCATATTGAACCCGACCGTCGGAATCGAGCTACACAAAATGCAGTCAGTCACTAGGCCAGCCTCTTGACCAAATGCTCGGGGATTGCCACGACGCCAAGAGGAATACGGTACACTCGATAACCGCCGACCGACCATGGCAGCAAGAAAAGGTAGAAGAATGCGCATGTGCTTACTCAAGAGTGAACTCTCCGCCCTAGGATATCGTACCGACGAGTCAGCCTGGAACCGAGGAGCAAGGTGTCAACAACAAGGGAAACCTACAGCCAATACTCGCAGCAACGATGTCTTTCCGGCATTTTGCAGACCGACCATGGTCACTTCCATCTCCAATGCCCTACGTCACCGGTCAGAATCAGGAGAAGCACGCAACGTTCAAGCGCAGGCCAGCCTCTGGTCCAAGAGACAGCCGTCGTCTACGCACAGCAGTGCTACAGCACCATGCTCCCCGCTTCTGGTTCGGGTGGAGTAGAGCTACTCACCAAAACGTCCTCAGCAGCCAGTCGTACACCTTTCTGAAGAGCCCAGCCATGTTGGAAATCGGTATTCGGGACAGCGATCGATATTGGTACAAGGAGGGAAGAAGAGGAGGGAGGAGGGAGACAGGGCAAACGGTATCAACAGACGGAGTCGCGAAATTCGATTCGGCGGTACGACCGGCGGTCGGACGCTGTCGATGTCTCAGGAAGTCGCGCAATAGCGACGGTCGTCAACGGAACGACGCGAATGGCGTCGCTAAAGGAACGTTGCTGTGGGAGCTCGGGGAAAATCTATCGGCTTGACGACGACGACGCAAAGATCGTGCGGATGCGAAGCTTGAGATCTGGCATGCGATAGGTCCGATGCGGCTGGATGGAGCAACAGCAGAGGTCAGCGCTCTATAGCCGTGGGAGCGAAACGGGTCAGTTGGATGCCGAAGCTCGTCAACTGCGCTTTGCGATGCGCACGAGAGGGGGGGGAACTTCGGAAGAGAAAAAAAAAATAGAAAAGAAAAAGGGAAAGGAAAAGAGATGGGGCAAGATAGGGATGCGGAGAGAGCGAGACTGCTAGGTTGTTGCGCAACGGTTGGTTCAAGTGACATGAGGGCTTGAGGGAGACGCCTGGCGGCAGAGCAGAAGCAACCCCACCTGGGTCAGGATGGATGGTGGACGAGACAGGGCGGGCTGACGGGCGTCGAAGCACGAGCTCTGGGGGAGCTGGAGCGGACTGTGAGAACTCACCTGGATGCCGCGAGCTCGTCTGGAATGCGAGGGAGCCCGTAGAGATGGGCAGACGATGCGTAGTGATGCGTAGCGATGCGTAGAGGCCGAGAGATGCAGCGGCAAAATTTCGAAAGCGTCGAGCAGGGCGTAGGGCCTGGCGTAGGGATGGCGTATCGCAGCCGCAGCTAGTACCTGTTGACGTAGGTCCGAAGCTTGCAACCTAGCAGCATCGAGACGGCAAGCTGCTCTGCTCCGCTATCTGGACGGCTAGTGGACGGGGGGGGATTTGCTCGCTGCAGCAGCAGGATGGCTCCAAGAGGGAGGAAGGGGAAAAGCGAGGACGAAAAAAGCCACAGCCAACCAAAGCGCAGAGTGGCGGTTACTGTGCCTCTGTCGCAGCGGTGCACCAGGACGCTGTACCGTGCGTGCGCAACTTCGGGACGTCGTATGGAAGCGGGTATGCTGTGTTTGTCGAGTCACCAGACCTATGCTGCCAGTCGAGGTTAACGCAGACTCTGCCGTTTCATTCGTTTGCGCAGACGGGGCCGATCATGAGCCGGGGTTTGGCTCATCAGGATGCATAAGGGCACCCCGTATCTTGTGCAAGGAGGGCATTCACCCAGTGTCTCAGATGGAGATGCTGGTACGAAGCAGTACCTGGTAGCACTTACTCGGGTACCGTGCTGTAGCTCTGCTCACAGCGGTTTAGCAGCCGGCGGCGGCTAATGCGAGGGCAGCCTGGTGATGGAATCCTGGAGTTTGATCCTCGTCTCGGCTTGTGCTGGTGATTCTCAGGACTGACAGGCTGCAGGAGTGCTATGCCATTTCCAGCGCCTCTAGCGGTGGATTCCTGGAGCACAGCGCCTAGGGTAGTTGGCAGCTGCGGTGTCTCTATCCTGTCGTGTCTCTGCAGCCGGAGCCTTTGTCGGTGGTTTGCTGCCGCGGACGAGAAGAGGAGCAGGCAGGGGAGATGTATCTTGCGGCTGACGAGCAGGAGATGATGGGAGAAGAGGGAGACGTACGTCGTCTTGATGGCAGAGTATCGATGTATGTAGTAGTAATGACAAGGCAAGGATGGGGATGAGGAGGCCTTGACGAGTCTGTCGATGGCGGGGTCGGGGTTGGAGAGGACCTGGAAGGGTCGACCTGCTGAGTACCTGCCGCCGCTAGCTTTGGCTGATAACGTTGATAGGCAGCGAATTTCTCCTCTTCCTTGCAGCCCCGCCACTAGACCCCGAGCTCCATGCTGCCATAATGCGATATTGTAAAGCCTCCATCTCTCTGGATACTCAGACCAGGGCACTATCAAATTCATTCATGATGGTGGATATTATGGATATTATGATCCTGGACCTGGTCCGATTATTGCCTCGTATCGATATCCAATCCAACATCATACACTGCAAACATTGGCACCGACTCAAGGCATAACCATAACACAGCACAGCGCCTCCGTCACACACGAACCTGTCTCGCTCTGCCCTCACGAGCCTGTGCACTGTCCACGAGGCCCTGCTAGCCTTTCCGCCTGCTCTGATGGCTGCATCCTGATCTGGTTGATCGGAGCAGCGTTCTTGGGGAGACGCATGTGTCGACAGTTCCAATTTCGTGGCCCCTGCTCCAGCGCCTAGCACTTTCTCGACAGGTGCGGTCGTCGAGAAAGAGAAGCTCCAGGCAAAAGTCCCGGCGGCAATAGAACGAGAAGCACCCCCGGTCTTTATATCTCTGCAGGCGTGTCTTGAATCAGTGTAACAAGGGCAAGCTTGAGCATGGCAAAGTGTCCAAGTTCGAGCATATCTGAGCTGCCGCAGATGGCCGATGCGGGAACAATACCTGCAGTTGCCAGACTGCGCGAGACGGAAAGCATTGATTGCATGTGCAACACGGATTGCTAAGCTCCATGTACGAGACAAGATGCGGAAAGCATCACGACCAGGGGGGCCGCTTTTGAGGGGGAGTTAAGCATTATTACGTCGGCCACCGCTTTCATGACACCTTGATATCTACCAAATAAAGTGCCAGGCACACCAACCAGCATTCATGGTCATCCGTCACATGCGCTGTGGTACTTGACCATGGTAGTCTTCGTCTAGCACAAAACATTGACTCGGAATCAGACAAGAGGTATTCAAAACTTGCCGAACCGAGTTGCTCTGAGGTCGAATCAAATGCAAAGTACAGGGTATGAGTTTGTTCCAGGAATGCGGTTGATACTGGACGCAACAAGGCCGGCAACCTTCAGCCTGGCATGCTAAGCCGGTACGCTATAGGGACCCAGCTTTGCATTGATATCATATGCTCGCCTGGGTTGCCTCTTGCTGCACGTATGACTAATTGCAGCAGCTTCGTACTCCATGTCTGCTCCTAATATCGACTCCCGTTGTGCTGGAGGTTTGTTGTCAGCAGAGCGCCTTTCTCTACGAGAGGCCCGTACATCAGCCAGGCTTGGCGTTGAGCCTTTGTAAGACTTCTGAATAGTCCAAGTTATTCTAGGTCAGACATGATTTACTTCACCACATGATCACCCAACTCCTCCGCATCTCCCGATCCTCTCGTCTTCCTGCCATGAACACCTACCTTATGGGACAAAAGCGTAGAGCCACAACGAAGGGAAGACCAGCCACAAACGCCACCCCGCAGCCATACAGCCGTCACCCCGCCAGGTCTGTTTCGCGGCTTATGTCACTGTCGATAGCACTATCGATAGCGCTATCTCATGTGACCCATTGTTATCATCAACTTTTTTTTTCTCCCGTCCGATTGCGAGCTATCCGCTGCGAACGAGTCTGCCGAACAGCCTCCAATCGCGACTCAATTAGAGCAAGCGCTTCATTTATATCTGCAGCACCCAGAAGAAGCCGCCTGTCTCGATGTGTTGAGGCTCATCCATACTCTATTCCTACCCTTCTCTAATTTCAACCTCCACCGTCGAGCAAAAGCTGCGATCCAAGCTTGACGCTTCCTCTCGACATGGCGCCCTCAGCCACCAACACGGAATGGGATCACCAATTCCACACTCTGCGTCGGCAGGATCTCTTTCGCAATCCTCCGACCGATCACTCCGCGTATCCTGCTCTCCAGCTGGCCGTCAACCCTCACATTGAGTCCTTCAACGCCATCTTCCGCGGCGATGGGAAGCCCGGCCTTCTCGCACACGGCCTGGCAGACATTGGCACAAAAGTTTTCCTCGATGGCAACGACCGCGCTGCGCCAGAAGACAGAAACAAGCTTTACATTCGGATCAAGGACGTCACTCTGCAGAAGCCACAGGTGCCGCCATCCAACAAGCTGGCCCTGAACAGAGAAATCTACCCTGCCGAGTGCAGAGAGAGACACGCCACATACAGAGGAAAGCTCTCCGCCACTTTCGAGTACAGCATCAATGGAGGCGATGCCATTGAGTTTACTAGAGAACTTGGCCAGGTTCCTATCATGATCAAGGTTTGACGCGCCTGCAGTGCTCAACGTTTCTCCGAGGAGCCCTTGCTCACCAGTTGCAAACAGTCAAATAGGTGCCACCTCGAGGGCAATTCGCCAGCTTTGCTAGTCTCGCGCAAAGAAGAGTCCGAAGAGCTTGGCGGATACTTCATCGTCAACGGAAACGAAAAGATCATCCGTTTGCTGCAGGTGAACAAGCGAAACTTCCCGATGGCTATCAACCGTCCGAGCTTCACGAATCGAGGTGCCGGATACACCACATACGGTATCATTCTCCGATCAGTACGACCCGATGAGACGTCTCAGACAAACGTTCTGCATTATCTGAAAGACGGAAACGTGACGTTTCGATTTTCTTGGCGCAAGAACGAGTACCTGATTCCCGTCATCATGATCTTGAAGGCTCTGGTGGAGACCAACGACCGAGAAATCTTCGAGGGCCTGATTGGACCCATGGGCTCCAAAGCCGCTTCAAACACCTTCCTCACAGACCGAGTGGAACTCTTGTTGAGGACATACAAAGCATACCGTCTCTACAGCAAGTCGGAAACCCGGGCTTATCTGGGCCAGAAGTTCAGAGTGGTCTTGGGTGTTCCGGAAACCATGTCCGACTACGAGGTGGGAACTGAATTCCTGCGAAGGATTGTCTGTGTGCACCTGGGCAACGTCGACGTCACAGAGAAGCAAGATCTTGACAAGTTCCATCTGGTTCTGTTCATGATCCGGAAGCTGTACGCCCTGGCCGCCGGCGAATGCGCTGTCGATAACCCTGATGCGATTCAGAACCAGGAAATTCTTCTTGGTGGATTCCTCTACGCGCAGATCTTGAAGGAGAGGCTGGATGAGTTCCTTGGAACAAGCGTTCGCGCCGCTATCCGAGACTATCTGAGAAGACACCCCGCTGTCAACTTCACGTCAGAAGAGTTCCGAAAGGAGTTCCCAGGTGGCATCTTCAGAAAATCCAACGAAAACATTGCCAACGGCCTCGAGTACTTCCTGTCCACCGGCAACCTGGTCAGTGCCTCGGGCCTTGATCTCCAGCAAACAGCGGGCTTCACTGTGGTGGCGGAGAAGCTCAACTTTTTGCGTTTCATCAGCCACTTCAGAATGGTTCACCGTGGTGCCTTCTTCGCCCAGCTCAAGACGACTGCCGTGCGTAAACTGCTGCCAGAGTCCTGGGGCTTCATGTGCCCTGTCCACACTCCTGATGGTTCTCCCTGCGGTTTGCTGAACCACATGGCACACAAGTGCAAGGTCATGACTGATCACATCGACGTGTCCAGCATCCCTGGGCTGGTCGCTGAGCTGGGTGCTGTCGAGACATCGTCCGCATCAACTGATGAGAGCGTTCCGGTCATGCTGGATGGCAAAATTCTCGGATGGTGCACTCCAAAGGAGTCGCTTCGCATCGGTGATTGTCTGAGATACTGGAAGGTTGAAGGCTCGCACAACGTCCCTCTCGAGCTTGAGATTGGATACGTGCCTCCATCACACGGCGGCTCATACCCGGGTCTCTACCTGACATCTACCCCGTCCAGAATGGTCCGGCCCGTCAAGTATCTGCCTCTGCAGAAAGAGGACTTCGTTGGCCCTCACGAGCAGCCTTACATGTCGATTGCCGTCGTTCCGCAGGAGATTGAGTCTGGCGTGTCAACGCACGTCGAGTTTGACCCGACCAACATGTTGTCTATCCTTGCCAACATGACCCCCTTCTCCGATTTCAACCAGTCCCCTCGAAACATGTACCAGTGTCAGATGGGTAAGCAAACCATGGGAACGCCCGGCACGGCCATTCGCCACCGAACAGACAACAAGTCATACAGGATACAAACGGGCCAGACTCCCATTGTCCGCGCCCCTCTTCACAACACCTACGGCTTTGACAACTTCCCCAACGGCATGAACGCTGTTGTTGCCGTCATTTCATACACCGGTTACGACATGGACGATGCTATGATCATCAACAAGTCTGCTCACGAGAGAGGCTTCGGCCACGGTACGGTGTATAAGACCAAGAAGATTACGCTCAAGGATGACTCGAGGACCAGGGCTGCCAAGAGCGTCGTCAAGATGTTTGGCTTCGCCCCCCACAGCTTCGTCAGCGCGGCTTACCAGGGCATGCTCGACGACGATGGTCTGCCGCACGTGGGCCGGATGGTCAAGGAGGACGACGTACTATGCGCATGGCACACCGTCACGCCAGATTACAATGGAAATCTGGTCAACCTTGACGGAATCACGCACTACGAAAAGTACAAAGACTCGGAGATTGGCTTCATCGAAGAGGTCCGGCTGATTGGCGCCGAGTCGGGATCCGAGCCCCTGCAGACCATCTCCATCAAGATCCGCATCCCCCGTTCTCCCGTCATCGGTGATAAGTTCTCATCCCGACACGGACAGAAGGGTGTCTTGTCACAAAAGTGGCCGGCCGTGGACATGCCCTTTTCCGAAACGGGCATCCAGCCGGATGTCATCATTAACCCTCACGCTTTCCCGTCCCGAATGACAATTGGCATGTTCGTGGAGTCGCTGGCCGGAAAGGCTGGTGCTCTCCACGGGCTGGCGCAAGATTCTACCCCCTTCAGATTTGACGAGGAGAACACGGCGGCAGACTACTTTGGACACCAGCTCATGAAGGCCGGATTCAACTACCACGGAAACGAGCCCATGTACTCTGGCATCACAGGAGAGGAACTGGGTGCCGACATCTACATCGGCGTCGTTTACTACCAGCGACTGCGTCACATGGTCAACGACAAGTACCAGGTGCGAACGACCGGTCCGGTGGTGCCCACAACAGGCCAGCCCATCAAGGGCAGAAAGCGGGGTGGTGGTATCCGTGTGGGTGAAATGGAGCGCGACGCCCTGTTGGCGCACGGCACGGCCTTCTTGCTGCAAGACAGACTGCTCAACTGCTCAGACTACACGCGATCATGGATCTGCCGCCGCTGCGGATCGTTCCTGTCCGTGCAGCCCGTGGTATCCCAGTTTGCGCCGGGAAAGAAGAAGGCCCCCAGCATGGTTCGCTGCCGCAACTGTGCCGTCAAGCTCGACGACAGCGAGGGCATCGACCTGACGGAGATCCAGGGTGAGATCTGGGAGGACGGACAGGGCCACTGCTGGGTTGGCGGCGACGAGACGACGCAGGTTGTGGTCCCTGGTGCGCTCAAGTTCTTGGACGTGGAGCTGGCGGCCATGGGCGTCAAGTTGAAGTACAGGATAGACAAGTCGGACGAGCCTCGCAAGGGGCCGATGAAGCCGCTGAAGCAGATTACAGCTGCCGCTTGATTTGGCTTGCGACCGAGGAGCAACGGGAACTGGTGGGAGTGTAAAAAGGGGGTTGTATATATGTGAGAATGTTGGCTGCAATGGGTGTTAGATGCATATCTGGGCAATTTTATCAAGAATTTACTGTCTAAAGAGCAAGTCACGACCGTCACACTGATAACGGCGATGCCTTTTCCAATGTCTAAGAGCCCAGTGGCCCAGTCTCGACTCGATGCCGTCAGGGGCTCTCCTCATGTGCAACCGTAAGGTAATCAAGTCTCCATGCAGCTTCCCGTCCACGTACACGGAAGACGGATCAAGCGGCACCCTCTTCTTAAATCATTGAGCCCGTCACTTCATTTCAGACAAGGTATTTGTGTAACTACACCATCACAGAAATATGAAACGATTCAAGATGTCGCTCCGTCCCTCCATCTCATTGCTGCTTCCACCCATAGCGTCCACATCCAGCTGCTGAACGTGGCCACAACGCCCCTGAACCGTTTTTATCAAACCACGCGAGGCCCAAACGGAAAAGAAGAAGAAGAAGCTCGTGCTTTCCTGTCTATCTTGGCCTCTTCAATGGGCCAAGACTGGGCCAAGCCGCTTGCTTGGTGAGAGAATTGCCTCGTGATCGACTGAGATTGAGCCGAACAAGCTCACATCACGGCAAGAGAGACTCGAGAAGTGAAGATCCAGGCTGTTTATCAAGAGGGAGCCGAATCTCCGATTCACGTGGCTCAGGAGCTGGTGCACATACAAAGGCAGTAAAGCTGGAAATCCGGCACCTTTTGGCCGAAACTGTGGTACCTCGCCATCGGTACCATCTCGTCATTGACGAAGGTGGTGTTGAGGCCTGCCTTCCTCGTCCCGTCAGCTTCTGCCGAGCAGCTTTTCTCCTCTCCCCGATTCTTTTTTTCCCTCTTTCTTCCATATTCTCTCACTCCTCTCTTCTCTCTTCTTTCTCGACAGACACGGTTGCTGCGCCTCTGTTGAATTGGACGTCATTGACCCGATACTCTCTTTTAGGCCTTCTTCTTTCTTTACCTTGGAGGCCATTCGCACAGCTCTGTCTGCTTCGTCCGTTTCCGATCTTTTGGCACGAGACTTCAACATTCATTGATACCATCCTTCGCCCTTGTGCCCTCCAGAATCTCTCTCATTCTGTAAGCCCGCGATCCGATCATTTGAGCTACTGGCCTCTTCGAATCAAGACTTGCGCTGAGGCGCCCGACAACTTCCTTGATATTTGAACCTCTAGAACGACAGCCCAAGGCACGCAATGGGCTTCCCCACTTGTCTCGCCTTCATCTTCAACTTGGTCGTGCTTCTGGTGTCTGGCCAGGACTATGACTTTGGCGTCGACGTCATCTCCCTCACTCGTCGACAGGATCCCACCGCGCCCATCGTCGTCAGCCGCCTGCCATCGGCCTCCAACGGGAGCACGCCTCTGAGACTCGAGATCCGCGACGTCAAGGCAGACAAATACCGGTGGGATCTGTACATTCTGGCGCTGAGTATGTTTCAGTCAGTCAGTCAGGACGATCCCCTGTCGTATTACCAGGTTGCCGGTGAGTGAGATGTGAAATCGACTCGGCTTTGCCTCAGCAATCTGATGGGTTACTGAGCCTAGGGATACACGGTGTGCCCTTTGTGACATGGAACGGGGTTGGACCAGCGGCGGGAGCGAGCCAGTCAGGTTACTGTCCGCATAGTTCAGTCTTGTTTCCAACGTGGCACCGTCCATATCTGGCCTTGTACGAGGTGAGTCCTTCTGGGACCCAGACAGCCGGTGCCGGCACAGCCCGCGCGCACGTTTTGTGAGCGAGCTGATGACATTGTTTTCCAGCAAGAGCTGCACAAGCTTGCCGGTGCCATTGCCGACATGTTTGCCAATGCCACTGAACGCTCCCTCTACAAGCAGGCCGCCTCGGATTTCCGTATACCATACTGGGACTGGGCGTCGCCTGCACCTGAAGGCCAGAGCCACTTCCCAGACGTCTTCTGGAACTCGACCATGATTCAGTACGGCCCCAATGGCGTCCAGGTGATTCGTAACCCGCTTTACTCTTACTCGTTCCATCCGCTGGATGGAGATGCACTCATCTGGCCACCAGTACGTATAACCGAGTGGCAGTATGCATCCACCTGTTGACAGCTCATAGTTGCGAAGCTGGAATGAGACGAAACGGGCTCCAAATACCGAAATCAGTCAAGTCGAGCCGCCTTCGATGAATGACCAAGTGAACGCGGCCTTGCTTGCCAGGTTGCCCGAGATACAGCAGCGACTGTACATACTCTTCTCTAGTTATCATGAGTTTGACTCGTTTAGCAACAAGAACTATGCCTCTTCGCAGAATCTCAGCCATCTGGACTCCATCGAGGCCATCCACGACATCATTCACATCTATGGCGGATCTAGGGGCCATATGACCTACGTTCCTCTGTCATCGTTCGATCCGCTCTTCTTCCTGCACCACGCCATGACAGACAGGTTGATATCAATGTGGCAACTTCTCAATCCCTCGGCATGGATGACTCCGCAAATTTCAGGAGAGACCACCTATACCTCACTGAAAGGCACCATGCAAAACTCTAGCACTCCGCTTAAGCCATTCATGTCCTCAGCAGACGGCTCTTTCTGGGACTCTGACATGTCTAGGACCACGGAAGTGTTTGGCTACGCATATGGAGACACCTCATATCGGCCTGGCGACTCTGAGAGCCCGCGGAACAAGCTGATTCGCAAGATCAACAGATGGCTTGGCCAAAGCAGCCCGGCCATGGTTCGAATCAAGAGCCAAGCTCAGCACCGGCGGCCTAGTGGCGTATGGAAGGGCAGTACCGGCCTCAAAGGATTACAGCCCAGCCTCAAGGTAGACACAACTGATGTTGCGGACAACCACTATACAGAGTGGATTGCAAATGTACATGTCAACCACGGGGCTTTGGATGGGTCGTTTAGCATCTACTTCTTCGCCGGCAAGCCGCCAGACGACGTCGGCACCTGGGCATTTGCTCCGAATCTCATGGGATCGGTGGGCATCTTCACCATGAGCGGCATGGGTGGCCATGACTCAAAAATATCGGGAACCGTGCCGTTAACCATGGCTTTGATGAGACTGGTTGACCTGGGAGCTGTCCGAAATGTCGAGCCGAGTTCGGTAGTGGCATTTCTGCAGAGCAGGCTACACTTTCGCATTGCTAGCATCGATAACGAAGAAGTCGACCCAAGTCTCGTCGCCGGGCTCTTTATTGGCATCAGCAGCGCCAGGGTAAAGCTGCCCAGCAGTGAGCTCGAATTCCCGGAATGGGGCCAGCCCATGCTTAGGTTGGCATTGTGGGAGTAGACGGGTCAGATGCGGCTGTGGTTTCAAGTGTTGGTTGGTAATGTTGAGGATAATTTTGGGAGTCTATTCAGGGCGTTGGGGATCTGTATCGTACTCGGTAGTGTACGTAATGTCTTGTGAGTTTAACCCTGAGCATTTAGCCATCAAGAATATCTGATATCACTCGATGAATTTCCACGTGTTGTGTTACAGGACGACAAGACTCTTCCAAGAGGGTAACATCCGGCTTACAGCCGACACCCATTTGCCACGGCGTTGCATTGAGTCAGTCGGAATCAATAACATCATGTTTGTCACGTCGAGCATGAGAGATGCGCATGGCGAGCAGAACGGCAACGCGGTTTCCCGGGTTAATGGAAGTCGACGGTGGCGAGGTTGATCTCCTGGGACATGCGGGGTGCCGATCAGGAGGGTCTTTTCGATGAGGGGAGGATAGATTACTCTTACTTGTGTGTGCGTAAAGTTTTGATAGTGGGAGAGGGGGATGCGAGCGAGGCTGGTGTTGTTGGAATGGAATGTTGTCTGTGGCTTACGGTGGCCTGGTTGAGTTTATTCACGCTGTACGAATGGTTGGATGGGAGTCAATGTTGGATGACCCTGTTAGTGAGTGAAATGAATGAAATAAGAGACATGTGCGAGAGAGGATGGGAGGGACTTGGAATGGGCATTGTTGGAATGCGGATGGGGATATGACGCAGCCTGATATGCGGATGAGCCTTGGATGCTTAGAAGGAGATGGGATGAGTGGGCTTGGGGGATCATGGATGTTGAAGAGGAATGAGGGGAAGCTGGAATGATTTGGAACGGGTTGGATGGTTGAGCGTCTGGTTGATTGGATGTCCAACGAAGATTGGGCGTTTGGATGATTGGGCGTGTTTGGAAGCATCTGGGTGTTGCCCGTCTTGAACGGTGCTGGTCCGTCTGGTCTGGCTTCATTTCTATACAGTAGTACTGTGTATGTTATAGTACATGCAGATTGGTGGCATGGAACGTGCATATGGAAAAGCCACAAGCTTCATGCATTCATGCCTTTCATGCAAGCCACATTGCTACAACATACACGAGTCTGTGAAGCAGGGTGAATGCACGATACAGCAAACGCGGGGGGGACTTTTGCATTTCTTTGTCTGTCTCTGTCCTGTTCTTGTCCAATGGCTCGTAGTCTACGGAGTAGCTTTCTTCCTTTCTTACGATTTTCCTTGGCTCCAGAGGAGATCGGTGGACATGTCCTCCTTGCATCGATAGCTTCGTCCCAAGCTGCAGGCTTTTTTCTGCCCCGCGCGTTTTCGGGGTCTCGGGGCTGAGAAGAAAGGGCCAAGGGAAGCTGTTTCGGTTAGTTATTCGTTTACTGCTTAGTACTATGTTCCATGGTGCGTTGGATGAGTTGCTTGATTAGTTGAGGCTGAATTGAGGGGTCCGCGGGCTCCTTGTCTTGACGAGGCCGGAGGGCCGCGGGATTACAGACTGTTACGAGTTGGTCTTTGTTGTGTATGGAGGTCGGAGGTGATGTGTGCGGGTGTTTTGGGTGGTTTTTGTGTGTGCGGCTGAGGTTTGGCGATGAGTGCCTTTAGCTAGCAAAGCAGCTGGGAGTTTTTGGATGTTGGGTGAGCTTTTGGGGTAGTACATGTATCCAGCTACGGTTTTGAGGGGGGCAGACATGTGTGCGAGGCATGTACGAGGATGAAAGGAGGTTTCAAGGTGAGGTTTGAAGTGAAGTGAGCCGTACGTGAGAAGAAGGTGGCAGAAAGAAGTATGTAATATCCCGAACGCTTTCACAGCAACATGCAGCAAGTAATAAATCGGGTAAATGGCCAGGAGGTGAGCGGCACGGGAGAGGGATTCGGAGTCCGATGAAGTGCGAGAACGTTTTCTACTAGGGCATGGCTTGGTAGAGTAGGTATGATTGCGATTTGTGGTTGATGATGGCTCTCACGCTGGAACACACCGACAGTTGTTGCTGAGTGAGGATGCAGATGCAGATGGAGCTTGTTGGGCAATTCAGCGAGCGATGTACGAGTAGATGACATCAAAAGAGAAACAGGGCAGTTGGATATCGGCGCCGCCGGGGCTTGGAAAAGGGAAGCATTGGCAAGGGTGCGTCCAACAGCCCGCAGCGTAGCAAATCGTGATGTGAAGCAGAGTAGCAGTGTAGATCGGGGGGGAACCAGCTCCTCGGGATCTGACGGGCGGGAAGAGATGGGATTTGCGTGTTGGGCGCAAGTAGAAGAGAAAAGAAGACGAGAAAAAGGAAAAAAGAGGGCTGTTTTTTTACTGTTGTTGGTTGATGATGGGCGGGAATCGGGACGGCTGCGCGGGAAGTTTTGTTGGTTGGGTCGTAGAGCAGAGTTGCAGCGATGCTGGGGAAATTTCGAGTTCGGGATTGGGGGGGACCGGGATGTCCGAAAGGGGAGGGTGATGGACATGCTTGATGTGGAAGAGTCGTCTGTGTGTCCTTTTGTTTTCAGATATCTTGATACTATGCAGAGGAGTATTGGGGAGATGGGAAGACGGGGAGACAGCTTCAGTCAGATGACAGATTTGCATGCAAGGACAAAGCTCAAGCAACTTCATGCACTCCGTATTTCATACAGCGCGCAAGTTCTGCGCAGCATCAACGAGCATACATATCCCTTGCGCTACTTGGTGCTACATCACACCCTGTCCGCCTACATTTCGCCTCTCTTCCCTCCTCCTCCCGCCGATATACTACTGTACTACTAGTACTACTAGTACTACAAAGCCAACCAACAAAGAAGGTAAAGCAAGGGGGGGTGTTCCTCCCTCGATCCCGTCGCGTGTTGGCGTACCATTTCAATGGCGGTAGTAGTAATAGTACATAGCTTTGCTTGTCTGCGTTCTGCGATTGCGTCTCTGGCTGGCCCCCTCCTCCCCTGGACCCCGTCCACCCCTGCCCCTTGCCAAAGGGCAAAGACGCGATGTAACGAAACAGATGCCGTCTCTTCTCGTTCTCCCCTGTTCCCTGTTTCGACTAATGACATGTACGAGCTAGTTGGTAATAAGCATTCTCGGCGAATTTTGGGACCTTTTCCTTTCTCTTCTTCTCATGGTTTGTTGAAAGTTCTGTCCTTGCTGCTGCTTTCTCAGCTGCGTTGGGGTTCAAACATCAGGCCACTCTTAGACAAAAACTGTCTCTGTCTTCCTTGTGACTTTTGTCTCTCAATATCCCTTACAGCAGTCCGTGGCACGACCAACAGTCTCGCCCTGCGAACAAGACAGATGTAAGACATGACAAGGCAGACACGCACACATCATACAAGTCACATACTACTACTACTATGTAGTACTACTAGTACTAGTACTATTAGTAGATATGCACATTGACGCATGCTGAGAAAGAAACTTCGACAAAGACACAAGCTCAGATACTCCGGGCTGTGAAATCATGGGGGCCCGGAGTGCCGCTGAAATCCTTGTGCCGAGGCCCCGTTCCCAGCTCAAGTAAAGAAAAGACAAGGAGGCCCGGAGGAATCAGAGAAAGGGCGTCGAAAATGCCCACTTTGTCGTGATTTTGGGTGCTGACGCGCAGCGGAGACGAAACACGAACCCGCATCTGACAAGCAAAAGAAACTCGAGAAGAATGGCCATCGTCGATTTGCATGTACAACAACTACTATCTCGTGGTGGTACGGGTAGTGAAAGGGAAGAAGTAATCATGAGTGCTACTAGCGAGTGGCATCTTCTCCACTGCCATCGGAAATACGCATCGCAAAGGGGAATAGATCGAAATCCTGCAGAGAAGCGTTCCGGAACGAAGAGCTGAACAAAGCCAAAAGGTCAGAAAATACGACGTCAGGGGTTGTCAGAAAAGAAGCAGACGGAATAATTCAACGGTGGACTCGATGGATCGAAGGGGAACAGCTGGTGGAAACCCGATAAGAAGAGTGGAAAGTCCATGGACTTTGTGGGCTTGTTTTTCAACCCTGTGTGGTCTGTGCTGTGCTCTTTTTTTCCTTTCCGCTGTGGTTCTTTTGTTTCCTTGTTTCGATTGTGGTGTTCAGTAATCCTATGGATGAATGATGAGACAAGGATCGGTGAAGGTTTATAGGAACAACTGCCTTTTTGGAGTCTGCGCTGCGACATGTTTTCTTGGTGAGATGCTTGTGATGGAAGACAGGGATCATTGTCCGTGGATGGAGATGCCCTCTTGAGTCTTTTCAGTACTCGTGCTCTCTATCCCTCTTCCTGTTGATCCGATTGTCCGTTCACCCCGTTCCGTTGATATCTCTTTGAACCTCAACTGAACTTATCCAGAGCAACAGATCACGATGACCTGCATGCAAATCGTACACATTCCTATCTCTTATTAGTCTCGTTTGAAACGTCTTCGTAGTGTCGTGGAGGCGGTCATCTGCCCAGTGTGAAACAACCCCTGCAAGCTGTGCTAGTTAGTGCTCCGGAGCAAGTTTCGTCTGTTGCAAATCCGCTGATAAAGTCCACCGGTGAGTGCTGAGCCAAGCGAGGGTTGACGGGCGTAGACGGATCTAAACGTTCATGGCGATGTTTCTCAACTCGATGGAGCGTTTCATACATACATGATACGAATTCAGCTGTGATCATGCTGGGGGTTTTGACTCGCAGACGTCATGCCTTGACAAGCTTCCGTCATGGCATATGTAGTTGTAGGTAGGCAGCAGTATTATCGAATGAATTCCCGTGTTCGAATACTACCTTATGTACCTTGCTTCGCATCAAGTGCAGCGCCCCATGAAGCGCGCCTCACTTGCGCTTCAGCCCCGATGGACACCATCTCGGCCAGCCGTATCCACGACGTCTGCCCCCCTCGCCTCCCTGTCAAGCCTACGAGATTATACTACTGCCTAGCACGATCACTACGATTACCTGTACCCATCAAGTCTCTTGGTGTTCTTCTAGCGGTAATCTTAGTCCGGCCCAAAGCCCTGAACAAGGCCCTGGCGCCGTTATTAGCGGGTTTTGCTGCCCTCCTCTCATACTACCTAGCCAAGAGAGCCTTTTCTCGTTTCTATCCCGTCTTTCTCGGCTTCCACCAAAGTAGCTCTTCCAACTGTATCTCGACACATCGTCGTCAACTTCGTACTCGTACTTGTGGTATCGGTACACACGGGTTCACGGACATCAACCTGGTTCCGAGGCTCCAGACCTTCTCTCTCGTCCGAGGTTGATACTACTACCACTCTACAACCAGCTGTTCCATACAACTACTCAGCCGTGAAATGCATGCATTCATTCCCACGTGCTGACTGACCTGCGAGCTGCAAGTCCACGCACCGGCACCGCCGGGGTTCAGCGTCGCATCGCACTCCGTGGCCGCGGCACGTTTAGACAACGTGTTGTAGTACCTGCATAGTATATTACACGTTACCTGGAGCAGAACGCGTCTTCTGCATGAAATGGGAGATTCAGCTGGGACCAAAGCCTTGCCTTTGTAGCGATGGACTGAGTCGACTTACAAGGAGATGCTCGGCATCATCGCAAGCATCATCTGCAGCCAGACAACTCTTATTGCTCTCAGCAGCCCAGACGCCGTCCCTCCTGCATGTGTTCCATCTTTTGGGCATGTTCTTGTATCGCCCAGGACCCGGCGGGCACCCCTTAAAGCCCTCCCGGTACAGGTACAGCAGCTGGTTCCCACGGGATCCAGCGCCAAGTGCGCCCTCAGGCCCAAGAACCCATGACCCCTGTCGCTTCTGCTCAGAGAGCTGGGAAACAAACAAACGTACCGGCAACTCCCTGGACCTCTGCTGCATGTGTCAGGTCGCAGGTCTGTATCGTAATACTATCAGCTGTGCAATCCCGGACCCGGACCAGGGATTATGCCCCAGGACAGGGATGCTCGGTCCCTTCGCTTTTCTAGCACTCTTTTTGATTCTCCGGGTCTGTCATTTTTCTTTTTTGCTTTGCTTCTTTTTGTCTCAATCATTCTGTCTCCCTCTCGTGGCTTGCCTTTGATTGCTGAGATTGACAGTAGTAGCAGCCAGGTGATGATGCATCCCCGCAAGTACATACGTGCATGCACATCCATGGCCTCGCACAAACTATTTGCCTTGTCCTTGCACACGCAGAACCAAGACCATGGTCCGACCATGTTCCCAAGCCCAGCTCGTGTAACTCGAGGCATCCATCCATCGGTGTTGCGCGAGTCTCCATCTCGTCAGCCGTCTCCGTCCATCATCTCATCTCCAAACGAGATCCATTCTGATATCCATCATATCCATACCTGATCCATATCCCATATGATATCCATACGATAGGCATCCAGACAGGCAGCCCGGACCTTGACCCGGACCCAGACCTGCCTTATTAGCTGCTAGTACTAGTCTGATATAGTAATACTACCACCACTGCTACTGCTACTACTATGGCTTGTGCCTGTCTATCCTGACCCTCCCCATATCCCTTCCCAGTCCCAGTCCCTCCCTCCCATCATACTGCTGCTCCATCATGCCCGTCCAGCCATCCATCCCGCTGCTCGATCGCCAAGCCAACCTAAACTTTTGCGCTGGGACGCTTCCCGTCCTCTCTCAATCGCCCAATCTCCCTCTGACTCCCTCTTCTCTCCTCCCACCCCACCGTTCCTCTGACACGCTTTCCTTCTCGTCAGCCCCCGTCCCCCTCCGTCACTCACCCACAACCGCTGTCCATCTTTCTATTTCTCTTTTCCCTCCTCTTCCCTCTCTTCCGGGCCAAGGTTCCAAAAAAGAAACGGCTCCCACAAAATAAAGGTGCGGAGAACGTGCGTTTGCAATTCTGCCGGTGCATGCGTCTTCCCATGCAGGCTCGCACAAGCTTCGCCCACGCTTCTGCCCGTCAGGGGGGGTTCGCACCCGCACCGCACCACATCCCGTTGGTACGAGGAGCAGAGGTACTGCTTTGTATTCTACCAGTTCTGGAACGATCCTGAACCACTCATTACATACTTCTTCTTCGTATCTCCCGTCCTCAACCCGAGGGGAGCCACAAAGGCCGTCATTTTTCAGTTTGCCTCTCTCCCTTTGGCGCCATTCTTTTGTGTCTCTGGCCTTGTCTCCTTTCGGACTCGAAACCCTCGTCCTTGCCCACACGCCGCGTGCCGGCTGGCGAGACTAGACTTACACCGAAAAGAAGCACAGCATCCGGGCCCGGCTCACTTGGCTCTTCGGGGTGCTTGCTTGCTTGCGTCTAGTCGCTTCGACTACTGTTTTCAGCTTCCTGGGTCACTCGCTTTTCGTTTTTCCCTTCTTTGTTTTTTTACGCTCTCTGTCTACTTTCTCCTTTGAGCCTTGTCCGTTTAGACTTGTACCCGATTGCTTGAACCCACATTCGCCTACACCTTATTTCGACGCTCTTCATCTCTTCTTCCTGCTCCTGTTCTTCTCCGTTCTCTATGCGCTTTCTTCATACTTATTCATACATATAATTCTCAGCAAACGCCGTCGACGACATCATACGCACACCAGCCTATACGCACACATACACACGCTCATCCCCCACACTCTCCCCTACATCGTGTACACACACACACACATCTATATAGACCCCCCCTAGCAGCAGCGCATACATGAGCTCCGCACGTGCAACCGCCCGGATCCTCAGCCATTCGGACTACCGATCCAGCTGAAAAGCAAGGTGCTCCATACCATTACATACCCAAGCTCTCGGACATCAAGCCCTATTGCCGCTCCGAGATCGAGGCGCGCGCGGGCTGTCCACCAAGGTTCGCCTCCACTTGGCTCCCGAGAGGCGCCCTTTTGCACTAGCTTTCCCCTTCCCTCCCTCTTCTCTTTTCTCTTTTTTTCTCTCCTCGGCTTGTTAGTCATTGGAGACTGAAGGGGGGGAAACAGCAGCCTGGAGGGCTAGTATATAGCGCGCCGGAGTCCCTGCAACTCCGTGTTGCGGCTTGCGTGTGTTTATTCTGAGTGTATGTGCGTGTGTGCGTGTGTGTGTGCGTTTCTCTACTACGTGTGTTGTGCCGTCGTCGTCTGAACGTTCTTTGACGGCGAACCACCCACCCCCCCCTTGAGCTCTTCTCATCCAACTCCAACCCTACGCAGACTCGCCTATGCGGTCCAAGAAGACTCTTTAGGCCTTGACTACTTTCTTCTTTCTGTCATCCTTCCTCTGTCTACTAGATTTTCCAGTCACAGTTTGGAGAGCTTGTTCTTCTCTACCCCTTCTATTTGATTCATCCTCATCTTCTTCGTCTTTGTCATTTGTCACATTTCCCCTTCTCGATCCTCTTTTGCTGATAGCTGGTCACGGCATCATCTTGACACCTGCGAGCCAGGCCCTCCCTCTTACTCATACAGTCCCTCATCCCTAGACATAACACACTCTCATTTCACCTCAATTCCTCAACCAACAGCATCACAACCGGCACCATGTCTTACCCAGTTGCGCCACAAACTCCGCCTCTGCGGCCCTCGCTCTTCAATGGCAGACCAAAGCCTCCTCACCTCTGCGTCGTCGACACCTCCCTCAGCCAGGACGACGACCTCCTCAACGACCAGCCGTGCTCGCCCCTGTCTCCCGTCTCGGCATCGCCCTGGGAGGATGCCTCGGCCGCGTCCACCACCGCCAGCATCCCGTCGACTCCGACGACACAAGTCAGCGTCACCGAGCCGCTGCCTCTACCAACCTCCTTTCCTCTCCTCTCCAAGGACTTGTCCAGCAAAACCATGCCGCCGCTGCAGGCTCCCTCATCACTCCCCCTATCCTCACAACCATCCCCAGTCCTCCTCTCCTCATCCGCCTTCCCCGAGCCAGAGCAGCAGCCCGAGCCAGGACCGGAAACAGAAACACAAACGTCCGTCAAGATCCCTCCGGAATCCATGGGCGGCCCCATCCGGCACATCCCCCCGAAATGGGCCCTCCGCGGCGACATCTACACCTTCTCCTTCTGGACCCCTCCCGACGCCGCCAGGAACCTGCCCGAGCACGCCTACTCGCCGCTCGAGGGCAAGACGTCCTTCGCCGACGAGGCGTACAGCCGGCCCGTGGGCGGGCTGAGCATGATCCAGATCCTGAGCTACCGGGACTCGCCCGTGGGGCCGTACGACGAGATGCTGGTGGCGCCGGGGAGCTTCGACTGGGAGCGGACGGAGGAGGACGGGACCAAGACGAGGGGGAGCAATCCGAAGATTACGAGGATCTACGTTTCGACGCCGAATAGCTGCTTCAACGGGAGGACGAGTGAGTTTTCTTCTTACCCCTTGAACCCCCATATCGATGCCATTTCCCCCCCTTCTTTTCTCCATCATAGGGCGATGTCATTGCCTTCTCAAAACTGAAATGGCACAATGTCACTACTGTTGATGATCCTAAGCTCTGTATAACATACAACTAACAACATCCCAGACTGGAACACCCCCAAGCACCTCGCCAGATTCGTCTGGGACCACCACCCCGACGGCTCCACCACCATCCAAATCTTCCCCCACGACGACCCCCGCAACGCCGACGAGTCCCAGCCCTCGGCCACGCCCCTGTTCACCACCACCTTCAAGCCCATGCCGCTCGTCCCGCGCTTCCCCTTTGCCACGAGCTGGGTCGACCACCTCGGCTTCAACACGACGCTCGTCATGCCGCCCCTCCCCGCCGGCGGGGGAACCTACGGCGAGCTGCCGAGCACCTCGCGCTGGATCAGCCTCGTGACGAAGCAGTTTTGCAAGAGGAGCACCGTGGGGTGGTACGACGTGCGGCAGCCGGAGGAGGCCCGGGAGTCGTTGTGCGGCGGGAGCGGGAATTTCCTGCCGTGGTTGGGGCGGTGGCAGGTTGGGTTGAAGATGGAGGATGCGGACTTGACGTTTGAGGTTCCGGATGAGACGTGGGAGAGGGGGGATAGGTTGAGTGGTGATGGGAATGAGGAGCACGAGACGACTTCGAAGACGACGATGAAGACGACGAAGACGCCGTATCATGAGCCAAGGCAGGAGGTTTGTGAGAAGCCGAGGAGCTGGGGGTGGGGGTCTGGGAATTTCCTGCACGACTATTTCACGTGAAAGAGAAAACACTGCACGACTGTTCATGCCAAAAGAGAGACATGAAGAGACATGAAAAAGGAGCGAGAAGAAAGAAGAAGGACCCAGCTCGGAGCCATCATACATTATGCCACGGGAAACACCAACACCAACGTCAACCGTCGAAGAACCACCCACACACCAGAAAGGGGGGGGGATCTTTCATCCTCGGCACCTACTTCAGAACAACGCCATGGAAAGGTGTTCAAACGGATCGTCTTCAACTTCATCAGCATCAAACGCCAGAAACAAAACCGGATCCGCATCTACTTTTCCTCTCATATCATCATCCTTCCCATCTTTCCCGTCCTTCCCCTCTGACTCTATGGACTCGGGACAAAGCAGCATCATATCCCCCCCCCCCCCCCCCCCCCCCCCCCCCCCCCCCCCCCCCCCCCCCCCCCCCCCCCCCTCTCCCCCCCCGCCCCTCTTCTCCAGGGAGGGCGGCCAAAAACCCCCCCCCCCCAACCCCCCCCCCCCCCCTCCTTCCATCATCACAACCTCTCCATCTTTCCTTAATCACGTCCTTTCTCAAATCTACGTAAATTCACTAATCCATCCCATTCCCCTCATAACAATACGCAACCGGCAAGAACAAAAAAGGCAGCAATCTCACATTCTTCAAACTTTACACGGGGGAGGACAAAACTTAGACCGGGGAAGGGAGGGGGGGCAATGGTGTTTGTTTGGCCATACATATCACCGGGGAGGGGGGCGCGAAAATACTCACATCTTGCATCGCTTTTCTTTTTCTCTTTTCTTCTATTCTTCATTGATTAACGGTCATCATCTTTTTGTGTTGGACAAATCGGATGCAAACCAAGCCATCACTCACTCTCCTTGTCGTTTTCAGCCATCACTCTCCTTAGCATTTCCTTAGCAACTGTCCAGCAACGAGTCGACTGAAATCACCATTTCCTTAATATCATATAGATAAAGCTCTCATCGTACAAAACGGCCTGGCTGCACGTCCTACACGGTCAAGATTGCAAAATCTGGAATCAAAAGATAACTCAAATCGCTTAATCTACGACATTAAATCTATCCTTGTATCTACATCCATCTATCCATTACGACACGAGTCAAGCCGTATCATAGAGCATAATGTATCGTATTGTGCAGTCGTAAGAATCTATCTAGCATACCAGTCCCATCGCCACCATCATCTTCCTACAATCCCCTCCCCCTTTCCATAACACAAACGCAAAACATTAAAACATCAAGAGTAAAGCATGAAGAACCAAAGGCCCAACAGAACCCGCCAGCGCCGTTGCAATGATTTCGCCAATCCCATCAAAGCTGTCCTCCTCAACCCTGAAGCAATCGCTGTCGTCCTCGCCATGTCTGCCCGTGCAGTCCCTCCCCGGTCTAGCCAAAAGTCGTCTGCAAACACGTCTTATACACACACGGCTCCGACCCTTTCCCGTCTTCTCAGAGCATCGTCCGCGTCTTGTCGTACGGCTCAAGACCCTCGGCATGCTTCCCCGCTCCTACTCAGGTTCGCTGGTATAATGACCCAAAATTTGCGCTGTAGATCAAAAAAGAGAGTAACACAAAAGAACCAATACCATAATTCTGCTCTCGAGACTTCTTGTCGCCGCTGATACCCGCCATGTGATATCCACCAGGGATCACAGGACCGGTCTTGCCTTGTGCGGCCGTATCCGCCACAGCCACTCGTTGTACCAGAGACATTTCCGATACGCGCATTTCGTGATCGCATTTCGAAACGTTTCGATAGGGCATCGTGGCACTGACATGATCCACGGACGGCTTGCCCAGCGACCGAGCCCGTCCCAGCATGGGTTGCCATTGCGCGATGCTCCTACTGGATTTGCTGTATAATAGGACGCCACGGGTTTCTCCGTGGCTCCTTTTAAGTGCGTCGGAGTCGAGGAGCTACCACCTCTCGGGCATAGAACTCGACTAGCATGGTAGCATATGCCTCCAGCTCTTCCACCGGAATGGCCAGTCGGAAATCGTTGAGTATTAGGAACTGCAGTTCCAGGTGGTTCAACTCGGGCAGAGGAAGTCCACCAACCTTGTCAAAAGTCAGCACCGTAAATCCATGCTATTCCACATAACGCAACATCTTCTTCCTCACCTTTGCATATCGCGAGTTGGTGTAGAAAACGTCGGAGAAGAATTTGCTTGAGCAAGTCACTCCGGCGATGATCAGCCTATGGATGTTGAAGCTATCAACCACAAAGTACGTCGCCGGCGTCGGCAGGCCAACCGAGCGCTCGCCAACGTGCGCCGCGGCGTTTCTGCTCGCCTCTCGAGCGAACTTGGTCGGCGGTTCCACCATGACCTCGTCTTCGCTGTCATCGTCATCGGCCAGATCCTCGTCGCTATCGTCGGGACTCCTGGAGGCATCGCCCATCGGAGTGTCGTGCGACGCGACCGAGGCTGAGCCTCGCGTGCGCGACGACCGCCGGCTACGTTCGGTGCGGGACACCATGTCGTTGACCCTCTCAGTCATGCGATCAAAGTAGACCAGCAGGCTCAAGAACACCTCATACGTCGTCGGGCAATACTTGTCGATGCGCGACAGGTAGCTCAGGATTGTTATGGCGGGAACATTCTTGCCGTGGAACGCAAGCACCGAGTGACTGAGTGGGCTCATCTGGGAGCTGCCGTGCGCATCCGCCGACTGGTTGGCCTGCTGCTGATGGGCCACGTTGCGCTGCATGGCATCGTGCTGCAGGTCGTTTGTAGTCGTTATCTTCGTCAGCAGAGCGGCCACCATCTCGATGACGTCTGCAATAGGCATCGCACTGATCTCGTACTTGGTCTGGTGCAGCGGCGGGTCGTGCAGGATGCCCGACCGGTCTGGGGCGCCCGCGAGGTCGGCCTCGGCGAGCTTCTCGATGTGTTGAAGATCCCGGACGTGGATGACGTTCTGCTCGGGCACGGGCACGGCATCGGCAACGGAGACCAGGTACGAGTCGGAGCCAGGGGCCGGGGCAAGTCGCAGGGGAATCGTCCGAGGTGGGCGAGGGCTGCTGCTGGCCCTGCGGCGCGGCTGGGTTCACGGATGGCGGCTGCTGATGCATGCCGGGAGCGGAGACGGCGTCTCCCATCTGGTGAGCCATGGACGCTCGATTCGCATCGTCGGCGGCGACAGGGCCGGGGGCAGCTGCTGGGGACGACGATGGCGGCGGCGAGGGGAAACGCGACGCTCCGCCAGAGGTTGTGCGCGCCGCGGGCTGTGCTGCTGCTGCCGGCGCCGGCCTGGCCCTGCTGGAGGCGTCTGAAGCGGAAGCTGGAGTCTGCGTCTGAGACCGCGGCACGGAGCCAGACAACCGGTGCCGGCTGGATGAGCGGTAGGGGGCGGCCGAGTCGTGGGCCTGGCCGTTATCTTGACGCTGCGGGATCGAGGCGGGCGAGGAGCTCGAGATCATGCTGTGGAAGCGCGAGAGGTCAGGAACAAAGTCGCCGATGACGGCTGCCATTGCGTCGTCTCGCGAGGCGGGAGGGAGGAAAGAGCGTCGCGCGTTCGCAGTCGGGAAAGTTGATGACTTTGACGGTTGAGGTTGAGGCTGAGGACCTGATGGCAGAAAATGGTACTATGGATGCGGAGGAGATGGGGGGCGAAAATGCGGCAGCGACCGGCCCAGGTGGGAAAGAGAGGCACAGGGGGGCAGAAGGTGGAAAAGAATTGGATTAAGAAGGACAAAGCAGTTGGCAGCCAACTAGAAAGCAGGACGGGTCATTAAAAATTAGCAGTCGTGAAGGAAGGAGTGCGAACAAACAACAGCTGCGACAAGCAGCAGTTGGGGCTGAGGCGAGGAGGAGAGGGGAGGAAGCGAGTGAGATGGAGAGGTGAGGGTTGAGGGAGAAAAGCGTCCGTAAGAGGCCCGGAGGTTGCAGGCGAGGAGGAGCCCTGAGGCTTAGGCTTGCTTTAGGGGAGCTGCGCAGCACGCGAACCGCTGCTCCAGCGGCTGCTGCCCTGTCGAGCTCGCTGCAGCGGGGGGGCTTTAGGGGCCGCAGTGCTGTCTGGTGGTATCGGCAGTGGGGATGCGGGCACCAGCCAGTGAGGGCCGTGGCTCGACCACATGCAAACCTGAACCGTCAACGACTCACAGCAGGGCAGACGAGGGAACAGCCGCGACAAAATCCCGGAGGAGGCGGATGAGATGGAGGGCGGGCAAAGGGCAGAGATGGCGCTTGTCATCCAGGGCCGGGACTGGAACCTCGTTTTGCGTTCTTGTCTCGAGGTGTTCCTTGCCAGTCAAGTCCAGTCTGTTGGTGTCCTGCTCTCCAGGCCCTCTCTCTCCCCTCTCGACTTGAACATCGATGTCCTCTCTCTTGCATCATCAACGCACATCAATGCATATCAGCCCATCAAACGATGGACCGATAGGCGAGGAACAGCAAACCGACATCGCTCTCCACCCGCCCGAGATCAATGATCTGATGCCTCCGACCCAGCTGCTAGTAACATGAATCGGACAACGAGCCGCAGCCACTCAGCCGGACATCGCTCCATAGAACCCCATAGATGTGCTCGTAAACCCTCAAGGCGACCCCGATGGCCCTCGACGGACGCTTGGTGGCGCTCTGGCCCATTGCAGCCGTGGCGCCGCCGCTCAGCGTCATGGGTGGCAAAGAGCATGCACAAGCTTAACAAGGCTTCGTGCGAACGCCAATGGCAGCGCCCAACTGCGGTGGACGGGGCGTGTGCTAGGCCGGAGAAGGTATGCGGCCTGTATGTACACACAGACAGGTAGGCATTATGGCCTTGTTGATATCAAGATCCATGCGTGCGAGCAGCAAGTGGAAGAAGCTCTAGCATCAATAGTTCGTCAAAGCGGGGGCTGCAATGCGAGAGGCTGAGGGGAGGGGCAAGCAGGGCAGGCCGGCAAAAAGAGAGGATGGAGATGGAAGATACAGAAGAGAAATACTCTGAACTCACAATCTGTAGGGATGGGCTTGATGACAAGCCAAAAAAGAGGCTTAAAGAATGATCTGATATAAGGTAAGATGATGTGAGCGAGCTTGTGTGTGTATAACCCAGAGATATCGAAACCCCCAAGTATCGTTATCTTATACGGGAGACATGAGGGGTTGGGCTCCAACAACAGCCGCCGTCAACTGGACAAGACAGAGGCAGGGACGGGAACAGGGCAGAAGAGACACCGGCGAGAACGAGAACAAGGGCCGCAGCAAATCTAGCCCACGGACAAGGCTCAATCTGCTCGCGATCAGATCGATCTCGCCACAAGCCAGGGTCTCAGCTATTTTGGCAAAAGGCAGGCAAAGAAAAGCACAGTTACGTACTTTTCGTGAATCCAACGAGGATGTGCCAATCGGAGCTCCGTGCGGAAGCCAACTTTCAAGCTTGTTTTCCCTTCCAACTTGTTTCTCGTATGGGGGCGTTTTGACTGGGAGATACCTTGGCAGCCTCGTCTCTGGTAAGCAACGCTGGAATGGCGTCGACAGGACGGAACTTGCCGCCTCGTTTGCTCTTCTTTTCAACCTAGGTTTGGGGGGCTTTCTAGCTGCGGGTGAGGAGGTTAGCAGAAAAGGAGGGGGTGGAACAAGAAGAGGGACAGAGAAACCAACGAGAACGGCCAGTAGTTACCTTACCTACCTACCTTAGGTATGCGCCCGTGTATATCACTGTATGTGCGTAGTACTACTGTCCGGGCGTGTATCTGGATGTACGATGAGCGTTGTGGTATGACGAGAGGATTGGCGGTGGAGCCTTCGTTGCTCTGCTTCTCTTTCTTGATCCCCGAGCAGCCACACGCCTCTCGCCTTGCCCGTACAACCACTGACGATGTGAGAAAGGGAACCTCGGGCGGTGAGAAGTCTGAAGTAAAAGGTAGTATAGAGAGGTAGGAAGTATGGACGGACGGAGAAAGTAAAAGACAGCTGAGGCTTACATATGGGGGCCCCTCTCGCAGTCAGGGCTTGAGGAAACAAACGGCAGCGGGAACAAACGGGTGTGTCCACCATCGGCGCAGCGACGAGTTTATTCGATCGAAGCTCACCTTGTTGGAGGCAGGACGATTTGGTCACTCTCCGCTCATTTACTTCGTGCATGTATAGCCAGGTCTATTACCAATTTCCTACTTACAGATATCCGTTACCACCAGTGAGACGCTGCTCCTGGCAGCCTCAAGAACACAACCCATCCACTCCCCATCCAACGTGCCTCTCCCAGCACGAATAACCGTAGATACAAGCCCTTCCAAATCCTTCTTCGTGCGGTGCTTCCCCCATGCCTATTTTGTTTTTCTTCCCCCTCTCCTCGTACCTCATAGGCCAGAAACCCCAGGCATGGCTCCTCCTCCCAAATCGCTGCGCTCCCAGCCAAGACATGCCGCACGTGGGCTTGCCTTGTCTGCCTTCCAACAGCCCCGTCCAGGGTCCTTTATTCCAGTGCCAGGGTTATGGCTTCTTATTCCCGTTCGGGGAAGAGTGCCCAAGTTCAGCCACAGGAAGCAAGGTTGCGCCACTTGAACCACGGCCCAGGTTGTTGCAGGTTCACAGCAGAGATACACTAGAATGTGGAAGTCGACTAAGCTCTGTATTTCCATCCGTCGTCCGCATCGTAACACGACACAACCGTTGGGCGTCACTCTTGTGTCCCAATATCATCCCTACTGAGCTGAACAAAAGAAAGCCATAGGCATCACAGTTACACGAACCCCTTTCATCACACCTCCCTCGGACACAGAACACAGAAACAGTCCATCATCCCCTGACTGGCGATAACGCCAACCGCCTCACCCAATCCTTCCCCCAATATCCTCAAACATTACGTCAGATTTCCTGTGTTAGAAGCAACAAAGCCGTTCAGACATGCCGCCGGCGAGCCAAGCCAAGCTAAGGAACTTGGCTTCAAGCGTCACCGAACATGCTTAAAATCTCGCTGATCTGCCCTCCATCTTTCCAGGCCTCGGTGGGGAAGACACCGTGGAGGCTGCAGATCAGCGGTCGTTTTGCTTTCGTAATACACGTTGACGCTCCAATGAAGCCAAAACTTCACGCAGCCACGCCCATCCGTCTGGGTCCGTATCTACATACATGTACGTGGGAACCTCGTTGTGTGCAAGAAAATTGTATGTCCATCAATGTCGAGCATGTTGCACATCCCATCGAGATCTTGGAATATCCAGTGATTCGCTGACGTACATGCGTCGATTTATCGAGATGATACATGCGCTCATGAGCTGCATGTGGAATGCCATCCCCATCTCTGCCAGGCCAGGCTATGATTTTCTCTTCTAGGACAATTGCCGACCAGCCTTGTTGCGTCATATCTGCAAAGCAGTGTCTACGGCTTCACACAAACAACATCATACCATCAATCACTCACGAAACCTCGTCTGTTTCCCTTCGTCTCGTTGCTGCTCCAGAGCTTTCCGGCCGCTTCCATCATTCCAAGTACATACCCTGTAATCTTGCTACGGAGGAAACTCCATGCTCATAGAAATGGACAGTGGCCCGCGAGTAGCAACAAGTAAGTGCAGATTGATTCAATTACGTTCTTTCTTATTTCGCTACGTGAATGCAGCAAGGCAATTCATGCTTTGATAGCCTCTTGGAAATGTCAAGCACATGCCCGCATTGTAGACTGAATGTGATATCTGCACCAGGGGTAGCATACAGTCATTGGCCCTTGTTGCCCATTTCTATGTCGACCTATGCTGCCCACAAGCAAATACTCTGGCCTATTCCCACGACTACACCTTTGCTCCATCATCCTCCCTCTACTCATGTCGCACCTTGTAGTCTGTATCCGGCAGGTACAGGTGTCGGTCCGCTCCCTTCTTGGTCAACACCACCATACGAATCACACCACCAGAGCTTCCATCCCACTTGATGGCTTCTCTTAGCGCACCCTTGACGAAATTGACTGCCTCTTCCTCCTCCATGCCCTCTTTCCAGTTGGCGTCACAGTATCCGTAGATGTATGTCGAACCCGAACCGCCGATTGCGTACGCCTGCTTGTGCAATGAACCTCCCAGAGGGATAGAGTACACCTGGCCACCGAACCGCTCGTCCCAGCCCGCAATAATCAGACCAGCTCTACGCAAGCGTCAGCACACATCCTATCCATGGTCCGGGCAAAAGGGTGGCAATGTCACTGACGATAATTGGTCCTTGTTGGCGTAGCAAATCTCCTGGAAGATGGACGCCGCCGTCTGTGTCATCGGGGGCTTGCCGCTGTGCATGGCAAAGAGGCCCAGCTGATACTGTACAATGTCGGCGACGGCTTGCGTGTCGGCGGCCGAGCCGGATCGGCAGCACCAGATGGTGTCGTGTACTCGGGTCAGCTTGTCTGTCACTCGGTTGGCGATGTAGGCGCCGGTCGTTGTTCTGGAATCGGCTCCTACAGACGCCATCAGTATACGTCCCCCAAAGGTAGGCCTAGAGCTGCATCTCTGCCAGTTGTCCACGTACCCAGAATGACTCCGTCCTTGAATGTCACAGCCATGCTATCATGTCGTCAGATCGAACAGTTCGCTTCGGCGGGGTCATAGAGCATACATGGAGGTACCGAGGCTACATCACCAGTCAGTAAAGGCAACATAAACAGCCTCATGGAGCATCCACTCACTTGACCTCTCCCTTCTTCAATCGATCCATATCGACATGGATGCCATCTAGTTGTCCATCAAAGTCAGCGAGGGGTCGTCGGCAGAATGCCGGACTGAGGCTGCCATCGCACCTTCATTCAGCACGCCGGCACGGCCAAACTCCATGATTGCGGATAGTCTGAAGTATAGGGTGAAAGGGATCTGGGGTAATCGTCGGTATCGTGAAATTGAGAGGTCGTGTGCTGGTGGATGGTCGTGGTTTGCTGCTTGTCTGGGAAGGCTGGAGCTCGAACTAGCACTTCCGCCACATTGAAGCTCAGGCAGCTCTGAGAACGCGCAGCCGCGCCGATGCCCCACTTTGGAGTGCAGAGCGTGACTTTGCACGTGACATTGAGTTGATGGGCATTCACATGCAACAACTGAAGATCATCCAAGACCATCGCGAGTTGAGTATGTATGTAAGTCAGCTGTCCGAATGTGATTCTCTCTTGAATTTCTATATCACGATCTGGAGAAGCCTAGCGGCTTGTTCTTCTCGAGATGGGGGCGGTAAGGCTACAACTGTCGATGCATCATCAAAAGTCAGCATAAGCCTAGAGACGACACAAACGTTGCCGTCCAAGGCTGTAAATATCACGGTTCGCTACATGTACAAAGTAAAGCTATCTCTATCAGGTATCACAAGATCCTGTCCTACTCTTTCACCAACTCCCCATCAACTTTGGCCTCATCCTTCCCTTCCTTCTTCTCATCCCCGCATCCGCAGTCATAAAAGTCGCCAATGTTGTTGCAGTCAAAAATGGGCTTCTTCAGCCTCTCGTTGACCTGGTTGTGCACAAAGCACAGCCATCCAGCGGCCGCGTTCCGGCTGCTCGTCTGCGGCGGATATTTTGCCAGCAGGCCCCGGAAGTGCTTCGCGCAGTCGCCGCAGGGGTACAGCTTGCTGAAGAGGTAGATGAAGGTCTCGAGCGTCTTGCGCTCTTCGGGCGAGGGCTTCTCGGGGAAGCGGGCGACCATTGTGTGCATGAACTTCCATGTTGCGCGACCGAGCTCGGCTCTATGGTTTGCAAAGCGTTAGGATACGAGTACCGTCGAGCTGTACGATCAGAATACGGTTGGGTATGCAGAAGCGTACTTGAGAGTTGCATTCTCCAGCTTGGGTGCTATTGACTCTCCCTCCAGCAGGCTAGCCGGCATGCCATCCAGGTCCACCTTGAATTCCGACTTGGACTCTGCCACTGCGGCCGCGGACGTTCGATCCACACCGGGGCTGGACGAGCCGGACAGGAGGTACGTGATGCTGAAGAAGACCACGACGGCCAGCAGGATCGTCGCGGTGAGGTGCTGGCGGCGCGCCATGGCGAAACGTAGAGTCGGCTGTCCCTCGGTGAGAGTGAGAAGGGTGAAGAAAGGGTTATCGCGCCATGGCAAAGGTTGGGGAACTCCTAGAGGTAGGGAGATGTTGGATGTCGTATGAGGGACTCGCGCCACAGCGCGGCCGAGGCGCCACAAGGGAGGCAGATTGGACCACTTTTTTGGGTAGTGGGGCGTCGGTGCGCCACGATAAGATTAGAATACTACATACAACTACTAGAACGCGGGATACTCCGAGATGCCGGGACGGAGCACGAGATGTTACATGTATACCTGTTCTATTGCTTCTGTTCTTAGCAGCATTTCAATGGCATCGACAGATAGATATCATGTGGTATTTGATATGACGAGTCTCGAACTGCGACCGGTATTGTTTGGCATCTGGATGAGAACCATGATGCCTGTGCAAGATGCGTTGACGAAACGCCAACGGGTTACCCTGCAATAGATCGTTGACTGCGATTTGCCTTCTGTGTATATCAAGGTAGGTGTGCAATGACCGCCGGTGCTTGTGTAAGTACGATACACAATCTTTTTCTGTCTTCTTGAATTCTTCCTAGGAATGCGAACTGCACATAAGTTCATGTTTTATCAGGAGGTTCCGTTAAGGCGGCTGTCATACGTATTAGTCTGTGGAATCACTTGATGTTGAAGCTGCCTCTCAACATTATTACACCTAGAGAATATGTGAAAAAACAATCATTCGCCCTATAACACGGCAACCATACCTACTACCCCAGGCGATGGAGTAGTGTCGTCATGCCATCGAGAGTCTATGTATTCCGCGAAGTCACGGCACCCGACATTAACACGGACCGTAGCCAGGTGGCGATGCTCGGTGGATGATGGACAGGACATATACCTAGACGTTCTGGCTGACACTGTGCCGTGTCATGGGATAAGAAGCTCAAGAGTTAAGTCACACCTGGTACTGAGTGAGTAATATGCAAAAGGATAGAAAAAGTGAACCCTGTTGCTTCTCCCACCTCACTCATCAGTGGCTGTCACCAAACTCGTCACAGCTGTACCTCCACTACGGTGACTGGAGACTCATCCGCCTTGGATCAGCAAGAGGATGATATACAACGGAAACTTGCAGCATTCACAGTACGGGACTAACAAAGCGTTCGTGGCACAGCCTCTTTTATGGCATGCATGCTGCTCTGACAATCCATCCAGCCAGTCAAGAGAACGGCCATTCACAAACAAAAGCAGCAAACATTGCAATCGCTTCATGTTATCAGCGTCGGAAATTCGAGTTTTGGCCGTCTCAACCTTTGTTCGAGACATGACGTCAACAGAGGACGTGCGTAATCCAGAGCCATCTGTCTTCTCTCGAGGAAGGATGGAGGTACAGAGACATAGTCAATATTCAGGGAGCATCAAGTCTATCCATGTAAATCACCAGCAGGGAGTATGCTGCGGCTCTGCTGTTAGCTCGCCGTTTCCGAACCAGTAAAGCTGATTATCAGCCCCTGTGCTCGTTATAGTATAATCTGGTAAATGTCGGTCCGGCCGCTGAAGATGTTGTCCGGGAACTTAGATGATACGATGCGTTGTTGCCTTGAAGCCTTGCCAAGACTGGATTATAAGACTACTAGGTAGACGGCGATGCACGGTTCGAGCTAGCATGAGCTCGTGTCTTCAGTAGCAGGTCGCTTAGAAAACGCCCCTTTTGTCGAGATCCTACGAGGAACATGGAGCTGGTAGTGTCTTTTACTCGAAGGATAAAGCCCAGATCGTGCGTGTGCGAGTAAATGCAAACATAAGATGCTCTGCTCTATCAAACCCTGGACGGTAAGACTACTGGCTGTCGTCAAGCTCAAGATGCGAGCAACCGCAACAACAACTGACGATGCCGAACTGGCAAGGCTGAAGCTGATTCATCGGTGCTTTCCATCGGACGGCTCAGCAACGCACGGTTATTGCAGCAGTCGAGGTCAAGGCGCAATGGACCCCCTCCCCGAACGACGCCACCTGAACTATTTGCGGCGGGAGTAGCGGTGGGATGGAGAAGGAACTTGTACGATGTACATACATGTAGTATGGCATGTGCTCCGTAGACCAAGGAGAGCGAGCTTGTGCTCGTATTTTGGCACCAGTTCGATTACGGCAGACTAGAGTAGTATCGCATGCCTGAGAGGGAAGGGGAAAAAAAAAGGAGGCCGATCCATGTCTCGGTTTGAGCAGAGCTTCAGCGTCGATGAAACGGGAAACGAAAAACATTGGGCACAGCCACTGCTGGATGGTCTGAGACTACACATTCGTGATGGGAGGAGAAGACTGCTCGTATTATGACTGGAAGACGAGCCAGACGCAAGAATACAAAGGGCTTGTCGGAGAGTGAAGACGCATTCCAGCCGTGGTGTAAGTGCTGAGGACGGAGCACAGGGTACAACGCGCAAGTACCGCTGAAATGAGCGTCTGCGGTGTTGACGGTGTGTGAGTGCCAATAGCGGCACCTTGGCGACGCCCCCGTAATCTCACGCCTTTGTTTCTGCAGTACTTGTACGAGACTTGTATGGACACCTGATGCTTCGTACGGAGAAGCCTAGCAGAAGCTGCTGATGGTCTGCGTATTACGGGCATTGCCGCTTCTGTGCGCTGCTGCTGCTGGGGCCAGAGGCCAACCCAGGGCAACACGTGCGATCCGATAGGAAGACATTCTCATTTCACGAAAAGAAAAATAGAGGATGGAGTGAATCGGAGCGGAAGCCATTGGCTGCGGCTTTGCGTGCGATAATGCCGTGCTCCGTACCTGCAGCAATATATTGGCCCCCCCAGTTGCATGTCTGGATATGTGCGTCTGCGTCCAGTCCTGCAGCTGGCATTTGAAGTGTGTTCTTGATGTTGCACATGCCTCAATGCGCAGTGATTGGGCGAGAACGGCGATGGATTCGATGGGCCATGCAGGAGACACTGTGCGCGCTTCCGAGCACAGCAGTAGGACCACGTCCAAGCCCGCGTACGATTGAATTCTGCTTCGTACAGGTCCAGGTACAGTACAGATGCCGTTAAATGAGCTGAATTTGCGGTGCATGACTATTGGATTATCCGCTGGTCTGGAAGGTGCCGGATGATCTGATTTGCATGAATGACTGCCTGCTTAGCGGCTCGCTTGCGTCGAAATGAAATCTCAAGAAGCAGGAAATGATCTGCGGCGTCGGTAAGGTAGAAAGATGGTCGTGATGGAGTCGTACAATACAGAGGACAGGATGCTGTGCTGAGCTTGGCAGCTCCATTGGCTGTCTCCGATACCCACCAGCAGCACCGCTGAGTAACAGTACCGGTGAGATGCTGCAGGCACCGTGCAAGGTACCAAGTAAGACAGCCAAGCAGCTGCGTCTTTTCCTTTCGGCCAGCAGGATTCGCAATCCCGCTGAATCTGAATCAGTTCCAATGCTCGATGGCGCGCATCCAGCCTCGTTTGCCGTCTGTTAGCGCCAGGAACCGGTTGAGCTGTCGACGCTAAGCCCGGTGTCAACTGGGAGCTTGACGATGGCCTGCAGAAAGGGTCGAGCCAGAGCGATGAATCAGTGCCAACAACGGCGAGCCTGAAGCAGCCGGCGACGGGAGTGCGCGGACAACTAGTATATACTTGAACTCGTCCGCTCGAAGCACCTGAACAGAAAACGATGGACCAGCCGAAAAAGCAAGCAAGTCGAAACGGAAAACCGGGGTTGCTGAAGAGTCTCTCGTCGCCCATCGGCTGCTCTGCGGCTAGGGCCACGCAGCCCATGTACCTCGCCATACAACGCGCCGCGTCGGGGTACTTCCGACAACACGCACAGCACCCCCCCGGTCGCCGATATTAAAGGCACGACGCCAATCCGACCCCGAGACGAAGCTAAGGCTGCTAGCGCCCCCTCCTTATTGGCCCAGGAGCCCTTGGAAAGCCCTTCCGGGCCGCCCAGGGGTTCGTGCGGGCTGCGCAGGTACCGCTCGGGTCACTCTTTGTCGCACATCAGCACGAGGGCACGAGCGCTGCCCGCGCTGTGAGCTGGGGTGCCAGATGCTCCCTGTCTTGGCTTGGGTCAAGTGCGATTACAGAGGCCAGAGAAGAGAGAGAACGAGAAGTACATACGGGTACTTGGTCATGGCTAACACTGGTAGGGCAGCTCCAGGAACGCTGCGCTCCACCGGCAGGCATGCGAGGGATTTTCGACAAATCGCTGCGAGCTCTACAACTGAATCCCACGAACAGCCACCAGAAGCTTCCAGTTCGTGTAAGTGATTAGGCGACATACGAGTATATCAGCATAGCATCATGTCCCGTGAGGCCGTGTAGGATGCATTAGCTGACATGTCGTGAGCTCCTACTGCTTACCTTGCCTTAGCTGCTCTCGCTGTGGTGACTTACAGAATATTGATTGATGGTGTTGGACAAAGGCACCACACCAAGCTTGAACGTGTAGCGGTCAGAAAAAGTGAAAGAAACTGCAGCCACACCTCGCATTTGCCGTGTAAGCCAAAACCACCTCCGCTGAATCGAAAACCATGGCGTCTGCTTGTGGCAGGCGACGCTCTTGGCTCCGTCGCACGGCATGCCATGCCCTTCGCCACCTTCGGCAATGAGCTCGACCAACTTTTCTTTCACGGCAATCCGAGGAACGGGGATTTGATCGGTAGGTGGGCAGAAAAGAGAGAAAGAGCGCTACAAGAAGAAAAGAAACAGACTCGTCCAGGCTTGTTGGTGGCAGGCAAAACTGCGGCGGTACCTGGGCGGTACATCGGACGCCCTCGCCCGTTGTCGCCGCCGCACCAGCATCTAAAAAAAAATCACCCGTAGCGTGGGCCGGTGGGGCTCTAGCCAATGGGGCAGGATGGCGCTCGTTTTACCCCTGGCCCGCCCTGATGGATCGGTACCTGTCGCGTGTTGAGAAGCAGCGCAGCGAACGGGAGCGCTCCGTAACGCCAGCTAGGTACCGCGCTATTGGCGGGCGTCTGGCAGCCCACACGCGTGCGACCATGTGCTGGTACCAGGCCCGTTTTGGCGGGTGCAATTTCCAACCCGGACAGCACAGTGGCAGTGCTTTTTACTCTTTGCAGACTGACGACGCATGAATCAAAGCGTTTCTTTGACATGCCGTCCCATGGGAAGCCGCTCTGGTTCTGCAGACAGGGAATGCCCTGCGAGCTGCTGGTACAGCAGGTACTCGTACTTGCTTTCTCTTCTGTCTTGACTGACTTGTGCCTCGTACCTGGGAAACAATCGCAACTTGCGGCTGCCGCTGACGGTACCTGAGGCGCCGCCGGCTCGCGCACGCTGGCGGCGTGTACTGCGGCCCCTGCTGACGCCGTACCGGGCCAGGCATCGCGACGTTGGCTGGCATTCCAACCCCCAGCCGTCGTGTGACATCGGGGGCCTGGACGAAGGCCCTTGACGCCTCCTTCTCGCGCCAAGTGACGAAGCGAACACACGGTGCAGCTCCAGCAATCCAGGCTCACCCCAAGCACGAAAAAAGACCGAGCAAACGGACAGCAGGTCCTGCTGCTGTGCCCTTGAAACCCTGTGGAGAGCTGCCGCTGCATGTACCTGCGCATTCCCTGCCACCCACTCGCTGCACTGCAGGCCCTTTCAGGTTTGTTGCTCGCATTTGCTGTCGGCCCTCGTACCGGTACTCGCCCGCCCGCAGCAGCCCCGTACCTCGCGCGCTGCGTCTCCGCCGGCGGCTACCTTCCTGGAACGTGCTGGGCGGTATCGTGACGGTCGGGCCTTCTGCCACGGGCGCTAGAAGCCTCCCGCCTGCACAAATCTCTCCTCTCTCCTCGTCTCCTCGTCCTCGTTTCCCTTCCCCTGCCAGAAATACCACACCCCCTGGGGGCCCTTGTCCACTCCAGTCCAGTCTTGTCCTGTCCAGGCCTGGCCGCTGCTTGTGTCGCCCATCCATCCACTCGCTGTCTCTCGTTTTCCTCTGGCGCCATCTTCACGGCCTGCGTCTTATTTTCCTCCCTCCTCCTCCCGCCCTTCCCATTCTCTCCCCCCCTCATACCATCGCCATCCCGCTCCTTCGACAACCCTCTGCCAGGCGACCGTGGTTCCCCCTTCGGCTCTCGACCCAGCGCCGCCCGCGCGTCAACCGCCCTCCGTCGAGACATTCGGTTTATCTGTTCTTTCATGACTGAATGACTTTGGGGCCTCGGGAGGTTCTCGCGATTCTACACCCTCGTTCGATTTGATCTCTGCGGAACCCCAAAGCAGCTGCCACAACGCTCGCCGCTCTGCGATTTTCCGGTGACGGACGCCATATGACGATTTGATTCAACAATCACGACGCTCGTTTACTGCTTTTTTGATTCGTCGCACATACGCTCCGGCACAGATAAAAATGTGAGTTGGACACGAGAAAGCACTGGGTGGTTCGACGGAGATGGTTCGCTGGGACGGAAACAGCAAGAGCGAGGGAAGAGACGGCATGGATGAAAATTTGGTTGCGCGCAATGGGTGTCATTTGGCTGGTCATTGTGTTCATCTTATTAGCCCTGATGGGTTGGGCGACACGAAAGGTGACAATGGCCGGTTGGATGACGCAGAACCGTTCAATTGGAGACCGGATGACAATGGGGTGTAAACGGCCTTTGAGAAGCTCTGCTAACATGGTGTTCCAGATAAAAGACGCTCATTGACATTTTGTCAAGTACATTCGTTGAATCTGTTTCTGACAGTGAGCTATTGTCCAGTCGACAGCTTGATTGCAATTTCTCATGACAGTCGCTGACCATAGTTATAGTATAATTGCAACAACATAAAACCACACTCGTTCGCCACGGGGATATATACATTCATTACCACAAATCACCATGCAGTCCAAATCGCTCGCTTTGCTGGCCGCCCTGGCCGTGTCCGCGGCCGCCTCTGGGGCTGAGCGGCCCCGGATCTACTACCCTCACAAAATCAGGCGCGACCTCATCGGTTCCAACTCGACCATCAGCTCCACTTCCAGCAGCGTCACAACCGCTCCCGGAACCACGACCAGCAGCTCGACGTCGACTTCGTCCGGCCCGGACCTGGGCGCCATCATCTCCGGCCTTCTCGGAGGGGACCACTCCACCAGCTCAACCAGCTCGAGCATCTCTACCAGCTCGACCAGCTCGACCAGCTCGTCCGCCACGACCAGTGCATCATCGAGCAGCGCTTCCGAGTCCAGCTCCTCGACTTCGGGCAGTGTGACGACCATTATTCGATCAAAGACCATCATCGTCACCCCCACGCCCGAGGGTACCGGTAGCACTCCGATTCCCTTCAAGCCTCAGAAGTCTCAGACCAGCAGCTCCCTGGCCCAGACGACGCCCGCCGACACCACCTCGAGCCCGACTCCCTCTGCTCAGTTGCCCGCTTCTACGCCATCGTCTGCCACGTCGCCTTCCGAAACGCCTGCTGGCTCGTCTTCTGCTGCTGCTGGTAGCTCATCTTCCGCTCCCGCCGCTGCCTCGTCGTCCGCTGCTGCTAGTAGCTCGACTCCTGCTGGAACCCCTGTCCAGTCCACCTCGGCCCCTGCCGTAACCAGCTCTCCCAGTGCCTCCTCGACTGGCTCTTCTGGACTGGACATCAGCCTGGGTCTCAGCCTTCCCCCCCTCCTCGGCAAGAGCTCTTCCACCACGTCTTCTGCGGCGAGCTCTGTCCAGACGGCTCCTCCCCAAGCGACTTCTTCAGACAGCAGCGCCCAGGCCTCGTCTTCCCAGGCCACCTCGAGCAAGGCTACTGAGACTGGAATCGTCATTGACCCTACTGGCGTCCGGTTCCCCTCGACAACCGCTCCTCCGGCCCAGACCCAGTCCAGCAGCAATGCCCCGGGCTCACCCAGCAGCGGCATTGCCGATAGCAGCAGCGTCGTGGGCAACTCCACCGAGGCTGATGTCAGTTCTTCTGCGGCCAAGACGTCCTCCTCGGGCGGTGGTCTTCTGGACCCCATCTTGACCATGCTGGATCCCTCCAAGACCACCTCTCCCGCTGAGTCCACGTCTGCCCCTGGAACCTCTGCCCCCGCTACTTCTGGGCTGCCGGTTCAGACTTCCCTCCCCGGCACTGGGTCGGCGACGACGGCTGCTTCCTCACAGACCAGCTCTCCCGGCGGACTTCTGCCCAGCTTGTCTCTGCCTTTGACCCTGCCACCGGTGCTTCCTACGGGAACGTCGTCTCCGTCTCTGTCTCTGCCTCTGACCCTGCCGCCTGTGCTCCCTACGGAGACGTCCTCTGTTGCCACGTCCAGCCCTGCAACCTCGCAGGATGGATCCAACGTCACTTCTTCCGAGCCGCCTTCGACCACTCCTGGGCTGTCCATCTCCATTTCCCTTCCGCTGCCTCCCCTCACGACTTCTGACGGTGGCTCGGTCGTCAACTCCACCTCCAGCGAGCCTCCTGTCACCGGTTCTGCGACCGTCACCAGCCCTCCCACAGGTACCGCTACAGGTGCTCCCACCGGCTCGGTGACGGATGTTCCTGTTACCAACGGCACCAGTTCGGGTGAGCCAACCGGCGCGATTACTTCGGCCTCCGCGTCTGTCACCGGCCCTGCTACCGCTACTAGCTCTGCTGTCGAGACCGGATCGGCAGGCAACTCGTCCAGCGCTGCTGAGACGTCTGCCCCCGCGACTGGAACGTCTGCCGCGACCTCTGCTCCTGCTGCTACCAGCGAGCCGGTGGCAACCGGTTCACCCTCCACCCTCGTGACCATTTCCAAGCCTTCCTCTCCGGTCGTCACTGTTCCCCTGGTCACTCAGACGTCGAGCGCAGAGCCCATCACGAGCATTCGACCCACTGCCACGCTGACCAACACTGCGGACTGGCTGCCCACGACCATTGTCATTGAGCCGACCACGATGGCCTTCACTCCTGTGACCTCGTCCCAGAGTGCGTCCACCTCGACGGCCCTGCCGACCAATGTTCCCAAGATCATCTACCCCGATGACCCCAACACTCCGGCTGCTGAGGGCACTGTCCCCATCCAGATTGGATTCCTGTATCCTCTCAACTACATGTTCGTCGCCAGCAACACCGTTGCCGCCGCTCAGATCTTCAAGTACCTGCCCCAGGCCCTCGCCACCGCCGCCGGCATCGATGTGGCGAAGGTTCAGGTCGCCAAGCTTGTCCCCTACGACACCCGTGCCCAGTGGGGTTATGTTACCACCCTCGCCAAGATCAACTATCCCCAGAACCTGATTGACAAGCTTCAGCTGGACATGTCGGTGGCCAACTCGCTCATCTACAACAACCCCGACCCCATTGTCCGCAACCTGACGGCCCTGATCAACCCCAAGATCAACATCTTTGGTCAGCTCACCGACGGCGGCTCTACCGACGGCGCCGATGGCTCCGACAGCGGCAGCGGTGGTGCTCCTCCTGCCTCTGGCTCTGCCAACAACGATGCCTTTGGCACCAGCAACACGGACAACCAGAGCTCCAAGCAGAAGGCCACCACCGCCGGTATCGCGGTGGGTGCCGTTGGCCTCGGTGCCCTGTACGGCGGTGCCATGTTCATCATTGCTCGTCGCTACAAGCGCAAGAAGCAGGCCCACCGCCGCACCAGCTCCATTGGCAGCAGCCAGCGTTCTTCCGGCATGCAGTATGCCGGCAACGGAAGCCCTGCCCTCATGGGCGGCGCTCTGATGAGCCGCGACATGTCCAGCTACGGTGGAACGGGAATTCGCGACAGCCACAACAGCGGAACCAGCTCTGCCCGGACTGCCAACATCTCCCACCCCGTTGCGGCTGAGAACTCCCTTGGCTGGAACTGATGATCTACACGCTTTTGTATCGGCCATTTTCTTTTTCTTATTTCAAACACCATTTTATTTGTTTTCCTTTTGGATATCCGCGCATCATATTTTCCTTATTTAAACTTCGATACCCTTGGGGGAGCTTTTGCTCATGAGGATGTAGGACGATACCTACGACTTTCTTGATGTCTTGGCCAAGCCGACTGGAGGGTTTTGACAAAAGAAGACCAGAAAAGAGAAACGAGAAAAGGCAACTCCCCTCTCCAGTCCCGCTTGGGGCCTCCTCCTCCTCCTGGTAGTTTTCAGTCCAGCATGCAGCCGAGTGTTATCCTCGACCGCTGACCACTCCTCCCAATTTTACACTTACGCCGATCACCTGTCAAACCCAAGAAGAACAAGAAAAAAAGGGATGGTGCCAATCTTATTGCTTCTCCTTCTTCTGGCCCCATCCTGGTGACGTTGGCATTTGCTTTTTAATATTCTTAGCCTTGTCTGGAGTTGGAATGAGATAGATGGTCTTGTGACGATGCCTTCAGGGCCAGCGTTGTGCAACAACCTCTTGGAGTGATTTTTATTTTACTTTTTATTTCTTTTTGCTTGCAAAAATGGAGGTTATGGAGGGAGAGAGAGAGAGAAAGAGGTGGATGGTGATGTGGCGGTGTCCTTGGGGTCACATATGTCAGCTAGCATCGAGTGTGGGGATGCAGGAGGGGAGAAGTGGGAGGGAGATGGAGTTGCGGTAGGTTGAGATAGTGGTGAAAGAAGACAATGTTGACTGTAAATGGACTCTACCTGTGGTTGTGAATGGAGGGAGAAAGGGGGGATGAGAAGGTTATGTTTAATATGACAATAAATTTGGTAATTGAATATGATGCCGGTTACACTGTTTTCCCCTGCCTGCTGATTTGTGAAGATCTTTGGGCTGAAAGAATGAAATCGGTAAGGAACTGACCGGATAGCTGTGTAGCCAGCCAGCATTTGGTGTGAGGGTGATTTATGGTGTATCAGATGCGGGAGTGCAGGAGAGCCGTGGTATACAAAAAACAATGCCATGTGTTGAGCTTGGCCTTGAGCTTGAGTCGACTGTTGCTCCAAGGAGATTCAATCTTACATACCTTAGCTTTTTAAGATACTAGTACTTTAGGTACGGCCGGACGGGCCGCTTGGTGCTGCTTATTCCTCCGCCTCCGGTTCCGGTAGCAGAGAACGACCTCCTTGTAATGTTAGGGTTGAAGTAAGGTATATGAGTATTTGCTGCTAGAGGTTATGCTTTTGCCATTGACTTTGTATTTGTGGTGAGACTCCAGTTCCAGTTGTCTCTTGTTGATTTAATCAGGTTAAACTGTAACGGTTTTGGTTATTATTCGCTTTTGGTCGTGTGTGTTGAAGGGGGATTATCCACCTTATGCTTGATGGCTTCGATACGGAGTACGGCGTGCGTGAATTGCCGGAGTCGACGGATCAGGGTACGTCTTCTTTTCCCCCTTTCCGTTCATTCTTCTCCCCCCCCTTTTTTTCTTCTTTGTTTTCGACTTAATATATCAAGTCGTTTCTTGATCGTTACTACCAGAGGGGTGCAATCTCATGGGTCGATGCAATAGTGCAATGAAACCAAGCCGCGCTGTGCGCAATGCGCGCGGGCAGGGCTATTCTGCTGGGGGTATAGAAGCCGGACGGAGGAAGTGCGGTTTGTGAATGTCATGATGACGGGGAAGGAGATGATGCACCAGCAACGAGCCACATCTCCTGTGGACGATGATGACGAAGGTGGTGACGATGGCAGTGAAGACGTGGGCCGCGGGTTGTCGTTGTTGTTGTCGCGAGCACAATCTTCATCCTCATCCGCCGTTGCTCCAGCAACGCAGACGACGATTCGACAAGACCAGCTGCCGCTGCTGCACCACAAGCTCTGCGTTCCCGCGGAATCGGTTGCCCAGGTGTTCTTTTTCCGGAGGTACGCCCTTGCGCGGGGTGGCGCCGAGACGCTGTACGCAGCGGCAGCGGCAGGCCAAGCGAACAACGGCTACTCTTCTTCTACCTCACCTGTCAAGATGCAGGGAATGCTCGCCGTGGGCATGGCCGGACTGGCGGTTTCCGAAGGGGGCGATGGGAGGCTTTTGAAGTTGGCGAGGAGGAGGTATGGGATTACGCTGCGGGGGGTTGGGGAGGTGATTGAAAGGGGGGATGGGGAGCGGGTTAGGGGAGAGGGGACGGTTGCGGCGGTGGTGCTCATGGGGATGTTTGAGGTGAGTTTTCATTGATATTGCCTCTTTCCATGGAGATTGCTGTCGAGGAGGGTTGATGGAGGATGGGGGATTTGGGCTAACTGGATGAGGTGGTAGATGATTGCGTGCCAGGATAGATCTTCTCTCGAGGCGTGGATATGGCATTTCCAGGGCGCTGCGGCATTAATACGGCATTGGACGCCGGAGGACTGGAAGAGGAGCGTGGATAGCACACGAGCATTCATTCACTTCTTTTATTTACTGGTAATGATGCCCTTCGAACAAGGTCACTTATACCGAATGATGGAAAAAAAGGTCAGCTAAAATTTTTGCTTCATAGGCCATGGGGTGTCTGATCAAGCAGGTGCCCGTCCCAGCCCACATCCGCGAGCTCGCCCGCTCTTGTCCCGCGTTTGCATCAGATGTGCATGTTGTACCGGCAAGGCTTCTCTTTGACATTATTTGTCGGTTTGCGGAGCTGTATTCTCTTGGAGGGACGGGCCAGGAAGAAGAAGTTGCGCAGTGGACGGAAAGAGTTTCTGCGGCTGTTGGTATCGAGGAGGAGCTTTGTTCGTGGGAGACGGGATTACCTGGCCTGTGGAGGCATACCGTCACCCTCGTGCAAGAGGGATCTGAAAAGGACGGATCTTCCCCTCGTCGGGATACTACTGCTATTCGGCATGAATATGCGTGTTCCTGGCAGGCATACGTCTGGAACCACTACCGCACCTGTCGGATCCTCGTCCACGCCGTGCTGCTGCGGTATCTCGATGCCCTCGCCTTGCCCGTTGCAAGTGCCCACCCGGCGCTTATGGCGGCGTATATCTCACAGCGGGACGCTTCGCGGACTGTTTTGTCAAAGACGATGGGTGATTTGCGCGCTGGCATGTCGTATGTCCTTGGGTTGTACGATGCAGGCAAGGGGAATGCTTGTTTGTCGCCTGAGACGTCGGGGGTGTTTGGGCTGCTGGGGGCGGTGCAGGCTTTGACGGGCGTGGTGGACGTTTATGGGGAGGATGGGGAGTGGTTGTGTGGGCTGTTGGACGGTATGGGGAGGAGATGGGGGATTGGGTTGGCGGTGGTTCTGGGGAGGGAGGTTGGGGGGAGGAGGAGATGAGGTGTGTTTGTGATGTTTTGCTGTCAGGACTCGTTTCTCTTATACTCTTTCCGCTCTCACTAGAGTATATCACAACCAGCTTTCTACTGTACATCAACATCCTCAAGATGCTGAGTGATGCACTCCCTTCCACCGTCAACCGCCCCCTTCACTGGGCAAAAGCCGACTTTCCATCCACGATATTGACAACCTCCCCATCTCGCACATACACCTCCACCCAGCCCACCGTAACCTGCATCTTGCCCTCCGCAAACATGTACGCCTCGTCCGGCTGCATCCTGACGGGGTACTCCGGGTCCTGGGTAGCCTTCCAGAGATCCTCGACGCTGCGCACCATGAACTCGATGTAGGCGTCGAAAGGGGCGACGACGGCGCCGACTGTTTCGGCAAGGGAGGTTGCTTGGTTGCGGATTTCCGGGGGAGTGTGATACTGCATTATTTTAGCTTTCATCTCTGTCAGGAGAATTGAAACTACACATGATGTGTGTAATTACGTGGAATAAGGGGGAACTTGTCATGAAGAGGAGGTTGAGTTGAAGACAAGCGACTTTTTACCTGAGCGTAGCCGATGATGCCGTTGCGGGCGAGCCAGCCCGACGCCAGCGGTGCGTGGTGCTCGGTCCAGTGTTTTTGGAATTGGGCGTCGGTGAGGTTGGGATTCTTGTATTGCATGAGGGTGATGCGGAGGAGTCTTTCTTTGGTGGCCATTTTTTTTCTGGCTTGCTGGATCTGGAGGTTGGTTTGCGTGGGTGTTGTGTGCGTTGTTGCTAAAAGAGTTGATGTCCTGGTTTCGGGATGATGTTGGACATGGCAGGGAGAGGCGGCTTGACTTTATACTTGGGGCCGAAGGTTGTTGTCAAGCAGATGAATGAGATTCTAAGTTCTTCGAATCCATAGTTGTAGTACTATCATCTGCGCTATTCTGCGAGTTCCATGTCCCGTTCTCGACTGCATCACCGATATTGTAGTATGGAGTAAGTTAACACGGAGGATACGCCGGGAAGCCGTTGACAAAGCATAGTATCGCGCTAAACTGCGAATTGGATTGCCGTTTTTGGAAAGTACCGTATGTACTTTACCTTAGGCGGGGGTCCACTGTGACATTGATGCTGGGGCTGACGCTGGCGGTGTTTGGTTGACTCGAGGAGCATTGAGAGAGTGATTACATGGCAATGCTCTGATAGATCCATTATTCTATTGATGGGTATGTAGTAGCGGAAAGCTGTAATATGCCTGACTCTCGAGCTGTAGCAGCCGTCAAGCATTTGTGTCTGCTTAGATGCTGGGTGGCCAAGTTGGTGTGCTAAATAGCGGCCTGGCTCCTTTTAACAACACTTTCGAGTTGTGAACAATGTAGAGACTGTGATAAATATTATATAAAGCCGTACGGTCGTCTGAATAATGAAACGTAGTTGCCAGATGACTGATCCAGTTTCCGGCAGGGCTCTAGGATGATGTGGTGTTGCTTGGAAGAGAGACTCTCTTGAGAAAACCCGAACCTGTAGAGATATTCTTTACTACTGTAGGTGCCTAGTGAACGCTTGACATCTCTTCGACCCATCGATACACCTTCCAGACCTCTATCTAATGGGATGGTCTAAAAGTTACTAAGCCAGGTCCTACGCCTACCTATCCACGTTTAGCGTAACATGACTGAAATACTTGAACATGCACCCCGGAATAAGTAGTAGAGTGATGATAGCAACTACAAGAGACATTACGTTGACATCATCAAATCTGTCAAACCAGCTGCCAGAAAGATAAAAGCCCAACGATAAGATCAGACACGAGACTCGTAGCCTTGACCGTGATACCTTCTCCATTGGACGTCGGTGAACCATCCTGCCAGAGCATATGAGAGATATTGAGAAGATTGTTAGACCATTGGCACGTTGACTCGCTGTTGTCTGTTCTTCTGCCGCTGATTGGTGGCCTTGCCTATGCCAATATGCCCATCCTGATGGGCATGTGAGGATCACGAGCAGCAACTGCATTGTTAGTATCAGCCTACCATTGAGTGCATCATCATTGCATGCAGTGAGAGTAGGTATAGCTGTGCCTCCAGGGATGTAGCTGAGAGTTACGGTACTGCATGCAAATGTCACCTTGGAATGCTGGCAGAGTCTCCAAAACCGGGATCCAACCCGCCTCCCACGACTCTCGTCTGTGAAAAGAAAGATTTAGCCATTTTCTCACCCCAGGTGCCAGCACCATCCATATTCTTCCGCTCAAAACCAACGCTTTCCAAGCTGCCTCTCATATGTGTCGACTTAACAAAGCAATCTGTCAAGGAACGCAAGTATAGGAGCGAGATTGATAATCTCATCAGGTGCTGGGGCGTTGCTGTACCAGGCCACGCTCTGTCTCCCAATGTCATCCAGCTGTCAGAAGGTCTGTCGACGGGTGGCTCGTCTTCAAGAAGCTGTCGTCAAGCGCAAACATCCACGGTCGCTTCTCCTTATTGGCTGTGCCCAAGAGCTGCATTCTGCAACTTATTGCCGTACTGGAATGCCTCCATCGCTTGGCATCATCCATGGCGACGAACACGCCGCCAACCTTCTATTTTCACACAACGGGGGGAGCGCCTCGTTGTTTGCCATCTCGAAAGCCGCTGCGGGGAGCGGGAGGCGCCTGAGGTCAATTTCCAAGGGTGGACCAGTATTAATTGATGTTGGAAACTACATCAATGTGATGTTTCATGCGAACGCTCGCATCACGCAATCTGTCGAATGGCCTGTCCACCTTTCTCCAGGCGATCGTTGAGACTTGCGTGCGCGGGGAACCGTCCAACATTGGTCGACTTGCATATCATTGCGGGGGAGATTCAGGCGTAAATCAAAGACCCATATGGCTCTTTGAAAGCAATGGTACATATGCTTGATATAAGAAACCGACCGTGGGAGCTCCTCACATTCCCAGGACCAACAGTCACACGTTCACGGTGCGTAGTTCAGTTGCGTGGCCCTTTGCGTAATGGCAAGTTGTCCAAGGCGGGCCCTATTGATCGTCAGGGTCCATGTCCCGAGTTCCGCGCCCGCATCGGCGATCCCGGCTTCTCCGGTTTCTTACCGGTCCATCTCAGATTTTTTCCACCCCTATGCGGGACACGTATGTGGCCAATGGCAGATGGGCAAATTTGGGCCGTTGAATAGGGCACGCCTGCCACGATAGTAATTCGACGGCAGGGCGGCAGTTGGAGACTCGGCTCTCCACGATTGACAGGCCGGGATCATGCATCGGCTTCACGGGTCATGCCTCTCGTTCCCAGTCCATACGCAGGTCCGGCTGTCGTAGGACCACCTATTTCTGCCGAGCCAGAGCCTCGCATTGGGGCATCTCACTTCCCTCTTATCCCATTGGCAGCGGCAACACAGCCTACAGCACGTCAAGATGCGGAAATAAAAGTTTTCACCAAAACAATGAGTTTCTTCGATCAATGGTTGGGTGCCACCGAAATGGTGTCATCCAGACCATGCGTGGCGTTGCACGCTAAAGCGGGATCCGTTGTCGCCCTGGTCTTCTCCGAACGTTGACAGGCCGAGTCGACTGCGTAACGCACGGGGCGGAATCTTCGAAACCCTTGTATGAGTAATGCTGGATGGAAAAGTACATCTCCCGGGCTCTGTGAGATTCTTTCAAGGGTCTAGCAGGGTCATTTGATGGCTTCTGAAAAGTCAGCACGTAGGCCAGAGTCTAGTGGCTAGACATTGGCATCTCATAAATAAGGGTTCGGCATGCAGTGACCACCGTTTCCAGCCGCTAGGAGTCGCACTTTGTGAAACGTTTGCTGGCGTAGATCCGGTATTGCGAAATTTGAACCACGGTCCACCTCATCAAGTGCCAGTCACGCAATCGATCTTGGGCCCTTAATCCAGCAGGTACCTCGACGTCTCCGGGCCCATACCCCACGACTCGTGGCATCATCGAGTAAGATATCTCGTGATTGCTCCAGTCCAGTACAGCCGTCTAGCTTAGCCGTCGTTGGAAGCTGAGACGAGTGCATCTGCGAGGCCCGGGCGGTGTAGTCCGTCCTCCGGCTTGGCCCTGTGTCACTTTGCAGCCAGCCACTGCGAATAAATACTCATCCGAGGTCCCCCATCCATCTCATTCTTCCCCCTTTCCTTCCTCTTTTCTTTCCCTTCATCATCAAGCCAAAGCGTTTCGAAAAGACCGATTTCGTCATCTCATAACAACAATTCCTGCTCCGAAACCACCAGCACATATCAAGTCGATCATCATGGCCGCCTCAGTCGAGTTGGTGCAGCCCGTCGAGGTGCCCTCGTTGCCAAAGGAGTCGACTCCGGTCATCGAGCTGAGCCCCTCAGACGAGGAGAGGTTCATCATCAAGTCGCCATACACGGATAGGGAACATCTCCTCGATCTGGACACCCTTTCGCATGAAGGTGCCCTGCTGGCGAGAGCCCTGCAGCGCCTGAAGTCAATTCGCGAGGACTATGCGACTGCACCTTATTCCGAGTCTTTCAACTGGCCCGAGGTTCTGGAAGAACTGAAGCGCCTGTCTCAGGAGTCCGGAAGGCCGTTCAAGGAGACCTCCTTCTACATTGTCGCGTTCCGGTCGCAGATCAAGCCGAGTACCGATTACGCCCACCTTGGCGCATTAGACAAGGCCGCCCATGCCGAAGCCGTTGCCAGCGGAGGCTTCCTGAAGTAAGATGGAAAAAACATCCCTGCCTGCTTCATTGAGTTTTGATGCTAACCAGATGCAACAGGTACTGGTTTGGTTCGCCGGACCCTGAGCTCAGAAACTTGGCAACCTGCGTCTGGAGATCGCGGGAGGACGCATTGGTTGGCGGCAGGGGACCGGCACACCGCAAGGCAGTCGGCGCCACGCGGAACATGTACGCCTTCTGGAAGATTGACCAACACCGCCTCACCATTCGAGACGACGTTGATGATTGGGTGCTTGAGGACTGGGAGTAAGATGGATCGACACGGTCACCGCTCCCGAGCAACTTTGCTTGGTTGGTCAGTTCTGGCTCCAGGCGTGAACAGACGAAGATGAGAAAAAATGGACTCGACAAAACAAGGGTTCGGAGGAGTATTCTGGGATTTGATTTGGGTCTGGAAAGCGTTTTGCGACGAAAGCGCGTATTTTTTCTTTCTTTCTTGTTTTGGGCATAAGATATCATGGAGGATAAGCGAGCGTCATGGTTGGGATTTCAAAAACAAAAGAACTGGAGCATAGAGTAGAAATAGACTGAATAATACTTGCGTAATCCGTCAACGAAACAAAGCCGCGGCGATGCGTGAACAATGACGGCGCGGCCACGGCATCGAGACTCCTGAATGCCTGGCACGTTGGTTGAAACTCTTGTGAGAGATTTGCGCGCGAAAATGAATGTGTCTGTATTCGTCTACTTATGGCTATGTCTAGAGTTGTTGTCGAAGTTGCGAACTGTCGTTTTGCGAGCTGGCGATGCACGGGTGAGTGAGTGACTGTTTGCTGAGTCGATTGCTGCTGGAGATGACATGCTGCTGAATGAAGAAGGTTTCATGTTGAGGCGTTCACAGGATGCGGTTGGCGGCTGCACTTTGGGCTTCCCCAAGGCCCCCTCCCATTCTGCCGCCGCTCACCGCCCGAACCCACAACGCCCACAAATCTGGTACGCGAGACGAAAAGTTCGATATTCCACCACCAGAGCGAGCGCTTCTGAAGCTGCCATCAATCAGCGCAATCCGGCGTCAACCTCGGCTCGAACGTCGCCACTCCTCTTCCTCGAACCCTCACGAACCATTTTCGAATCCGCCAAGATGAGCGAAGCTCCCAAGGATGCGCCTTTCCAGGCGGTGCAGATCGATGCTCTGGTGAGTGGGAGCTCGCGGTGCCCCACCTCGCGATGATGAGGGATGAGGGTGAAGCTTCAAGACTGACACTTGGCAACAACAGGTGATCCTCAAGATTGCCCGGCACTGCTCGTCGACCTTCCCGACCGTGGCGACCGGCTCCCTCGTGGGCATGGACCAGAACGGCACACTGGAGATTACAAACACCTTCGCCTTCCCCACCATCGACACCTCCGCTGCCGATTCCCACCAGAATGATGCCTCCAACCTCGCCGCCGCCGCTCCTCGAGCCAAGTCCAACATCGCCTACCAGGCCGAGATGATCCGACACCTCAAGGAGGTCAACGTGGACGCCAACAACGTCGGCTGGTACACGAGCGCCACCATGGGCAACTTTGTCACCATGGCCTTTATCGAGAACCAGTTCTTCTACCAGAAGGACAACGACAAGACTGTTGCCCTTGTCTACGACACCAGCCGCAGCTCGCAGGGAACCTTGGCTTTGAAGGCGTACCGCCTGACCAACCTCTTCATGACCGTCTACAAGGAGGGCAAATTCACAACTGAGAGGTGAGTCCCTTATCGGTGATGGGCGGCTTGGGCTGGACATGATGATGCTGACAATGTTTCGAATAGCCTGCAAAAGTCGAAGCTCTCGTTCCGCGACATTCTGCAGGAGTACCCTCTCGCCGTCCACAACTCACACCTCCTCACCTCCTTCCTTCACCAGCTGCCCGCGCCCCCGGCTGCCACCGAGCCCAAGGAGCCCACGTCGCTCAGCGACCTCAACAACGACCGCATCAAGGCGCCTCTATACCCTTCCATCGACAACCTGGACCTGTCGATTGACCCCTTCCTGGAGAAGACGTGCGATCTGCTGCTCGAGAGCATCGAGTCGCACTACGTGGACCTCAACAACTTCCAGTTCTACCAGCGCCAGCTGGCGCGTGAGCAGACCAAGATCACCCAGTGGCAGGCCAAGCGAAAGGCCGAGAACGCCCAGCGCACCCTCGCCAAGCAGCCCCTGCTGCCCGAGGACGAGTGGCAGCGGCTGTTCAAGCTGCCCACGGAGCCCAGCCGGCTGGAGGGCATGCTCAACGCCAAGCAGGTCGAGCAGTACAGCAAGCAGGTGGACGGCTTCACGGCCAACATCAGCTCCAAGATGTTTGCCGTGCGGGAGAACCTGCTGCCCCAGTAAGCAGCTGATGTTGGTGATATAAGTATTTCAAAAGAAGAAGAGAAAGCACAAGAGAAAAAGCGCTCTCGTTCGGTCTTTGGTGGGGAGGCAATTGGCGGCAGGGTGCATTGGCGGCGTTCCGGTTTGGGTGGAAAGTTAATCAAGTACTTCTGGTCTAGATCTGCAGCGACAAGAGAGTCATAAGAAAGTGTCTGAAACGAAGGATTTCTACGCCCTAGACTTGTATTTTCACTGTTAGATACCACTATTATTTTCTTGTTGCTTTGTTGGAAATCGGCCTTGTTCCTCTGTGTCAATGTATGTGCGTGTCTCCGTTCCTTTCGGACTCTGTCCATCTTTCAATTCTACATACCACATCTATCTTGATTGAACCCTGGTAGTATTTCTCTACTATATAAACGAACCGGCTGATAACAAATCTGACTTTGCATGGATTCGGGGCCTTTCTTCCAAGCCTGGCTGATGGTTGCGGGGAGTCCTGAAGGGGAAAAGCACCGACATCCATGAAAGTCCGATGCAGAGCAGATCAGCAGCCGGAGATGGAGTAAATAGTCGCCGTAAGACGGAAGCCGTCGACTGCCTTTCTACTCCGTACCTGGTATTACCTGGTAGTATCTATCTAGTATTTTGGTGTCAGTCCGAAGCTGCGTGTCAGATGGAGTGAGTGCGTCGTCGTCTATTGGGTCGGTCCATCGGCGGGGTGTAGCGGGTGTATTTCGTGCGTCCGAGTGTGTGCGTGTAACCATCTGCACCACCCATTGAGAGTGCGAGAACAGTGACTATATCGACCGTGATAGTACAGCGAATACCTATCAGATATTAGGGGTCCTCTCACTGGATAGTCTCATTGAGCTCAACCTTGATGGTCAGATAGCAATTGAGAGCTTCAGGCAGCTCTCGGTCCGCGCAAATGCCTCTCCGCGTCCCAAGTAATACCGCACGCCCAGGATTCCGACCCCCCGCCTGATGTGAGACGTGGCCCGGCATCCTGCTGCGGTTTTGCATGTGCCTCGACGCCCATCTGCAGCCGCTAATGCTTATAATCGGTGCCATTGGGATCCTCCCCAACAGACAGCAACGGCCATGCACTTCCAGCCGCCCTCCTCATTTGCTCACACTCCGTCCGAGGCCAGGTCGTGCCCCGCTTGGTGAGAAATTTTGCCCCTCTAGACACACCGCCCGCTTTTTGACGGGATTTCTCCCCCTCCTGCTGGCCTGAGCTACTGCTAGTACCGACTTCTTTTTATCTGGACAAATCCCCGTCTGATTTTTCTTCCTCTTCTTCCTTCTCCATCCCGCTATTCTCAACCACTATTCTTCCTTCTCCCTCATCTTTTCTCCTCCCAGTCAGCCGCCGAGTCTCTTCCTCAGCACCTCACCCTTCACCATGTCTGCTCCCGCCCACAAGTTCAAGGTCGCCGACCTGTCCCTGGCCGCCTTTGGCCGCAGGGAGATTGAGCTCGCTGAGAACGAGATGCCCGGTCTGATGGCCATCCGCCGCAAGTACGCCGGCGACCAGCCCCTCGCCGGCGCCCGCATTGCTGGCTGCCTGCACATGACCATCCAGACCGCCGTCCTGATCGAGACTCTGGCCGCTTTGGGTGCCGAGATCACCTGGACCAGCTGCAACATCTTCAGCACCCAGGACCACGCCGCCGCTGCCATTGCCGCCGCCGGCATCCCCGTCTTTGCCTGGAAGGGCGAGACCGAGGAGGAGTACAACTGGTGCCTCGAGCAGCAGCTGACCGCCTTCAAGGACGGCAAGAAGCTCAACCTGATCCTCGACGACGGCGGCGACCTGACTGCCCTGGTCCACAGCAAGTACCCCGAGCAGCTCAAGGACTGCTACGGTGTCTCTGAGGAGACCACCACCGGTGTCCACCACCTGTACCGCATGCTCAAGGAGGGCAAGCTGCTGGTCCCTGCCATCAACGTCAACGACTCCGTCACCAAGTCCAAGTTCGACAACCTGTACGGTTGCCGTGAGTCCCTGATTGACGGCATCAAGCGTGCCACCGATGTCATGATTGCCGGCAAGGTCGCCGTCGTTGCTGGATTCGGAGATGTTGGCAAGGGCTGCGCCATGGCCCTGCACGGCATGGGTGCCCGTGTCATCGTCACCGAGATTGACCCCATCAATGCCCTCCAGGCTGCCATGGCCGGCTACCAGGTCACCACCATGGAGAAGGCTGCCCCCATCGGCCAGATCTTTGTCACCACCACTGGCTGCCGTGACATTCTGACTGGTGTCCACTTCGAGGCCATGCCCAACGATGCCATCGTTTGCAGTAAGTTTGACTCTTACATCTTTTTAGGGGTACAATGCTAACAGATTCCAAAGACATTGGCCACTTCGACATTGAGATCGACGTTGCTTGGCTCAAGGCCAACGCCAAGTCTGTCCAGAACATCAAGCCCCAGGTCGACCGATTCACCATGGCCAGCGGCCGCCACATCATCCTCCTGGCTGAGGGTCGTCTGGTCAACCTTGGCTGTGCCACCGGCCACTCTTCCTTCGTCATGTCCTGCTCCTTCTCCAACCAGGTCCTTGCCCAGATTGCTCTGTACAAGAACCAGGACAAGGCCTGGTCTGAGAAGTACGTCGAGTTCGGCAAGACCGGCAAGCTCGAGACTGGCGTCTACGTCCTGCCCAAGACTCTGGACGAGGAGGTCGCCAAGCTGCACCTGGCCCACTGCCAGGCTGAGCTGACCACCCTGACCAAGGTCCAGGCCGAGTACCTTGGCCTCGAGGTTGAGGGTCCCTTCAAGGCTGAGATGTAAGCATCCTCTCGATTCATATGATTGATCTGCAACATGTGCTAACGAACTTCTTCACAGCTACCGCTACTAAGCACCCTCTTATGTATCATACTCTCAGGATCCTTCAACTGGACTCCTTCGCACAACGACATTTCTTCGGGATCTATGACCCGGTCATTGGGAAAACTTGTGATTTCAACAGCATCATGAACTGGCGGGGGGGCACATCTGGGCAGGGAAAATTCAAAAGCCCATGGGTTTTTTCGGTTTGATTTTGATTTGCTTCTTTGGTTTTCAAAGACTTTTTTCTTGGGGTTCTCGCAGGGCGGGGGCGGGGAAAAGAAGGGCCTTTTCAACAAACACGGCGTCTGGTAAATTTATCTTTGCTACATGATGATTCCCCCCATGGCGAGACAAGAAATCGCGGACATATATAAAGACATTTGAGGAAGACGAAGCACAAAGAGAGTGGTTCAGGGGGCGGATTGATGAAAAGCCCGTCAACCGCGGCTGAAGATATAGAAAATTGAAGTAGGGGCAACTTTTTGCCTCTTGTCTGGGTAAATTACTCTTTCCCGTGTGAAATCTCTGTGAATTGCTGTTCTTGATTTGATTAGGAGGCGGCAGTTGTCTATATTCAGTGTTGACACCACGTTTGTGATGCATACCAATTATCACATAAGGTATGCTGATATACTGTTATGGCTCCTGGACAGAAAGTTATCAAGTTCAGTTGGTGGTACATTGACGTTGGTGAATCCAGCTTTTGGACATGTATTCTGTATGAGAAGGCATTCCCGCAGTTTAGTAAGGCTACCATACGAGATCCAACACCTTACTACTGATCCGTCTACAAGGAAGTCTTTTGTATTCGTTCTTCAACTCTATCGCATGCCAGTTTTAGGACAAAATTCAAGTGTTACAAGTTTCAAGTAGCAGAAATTCACAGCTTCACGCCGCCATGCAGTCACGCGGCCTGCAGCGACTTCTGCTCGGGCACGATGCTCTTGAGCTTGCCCTCCTTGACGGCCATGCGCACGTTGTCAATAGTCCACTCCTCCATCTTCTGCTGCGTCTCCTGGGTCCAGGTGCCCATGTGGGGGACGAGGAGGACGGAGGGGTTGGCGAGGAGGCCGGGGTGGATCTCGGGCTCGTTCTCGTAGACGTCGAGGCCGACGGAGGAGACCTGGCCGGAGGCGAGGGCGTCGACGAGGGCGGCCTCGTCCATGACGGCGCCGCGGGCGGTGTTTACGATGACGATGCCGGGCTTCATGAGGGCGAACTGGGGGGCGGCGATGGAGTGGCGGGTGCTGGGCTGGAATTTTGGAAGAGTCAGCATGGGGAGGGGACGAACATGTATATAAAGGTAAAAGAGTTTGGGAAAGCAAGGGGGGGGAGGAGCTGATATGTGGAAAAAAACGTACGTTGAGAGGCAGGTTCAAGCTCAGGACGTCGCTCTCCCTGAGCAGCGTCTCAAAGTCGACGTACTCGGCGCCCTCCTCGAGCTCGGGGCTCAGCCGGGAGCGGTTGTGGTAGCGGATGCGCATGCCAAAGGCGCGGGCCTTGGCGGCGACGTTGCGGCCGATGCCGCCCATGCCCAGGATGCCGAGGATCTTGCCCTGGGGGTCGTGGCCGAGGGCGGGCGGGGGGTAGCCGCGCCACTTGCCGGCGCGCAGGGCGTGGATGCCGATGGGGAGGTTGCGCAGGGCGCCGATGAGCAGCCAGATGGTCACGTCGGCGGTGGCGTCGTCGACGGCGGTCGGGGTGTTTGAGACGTGGACGCCGTGGGCGGTGCAGGCTTGGACGTCGATTTGGTCGTAGCCGGCGCCTTTTTTTTTAAGTCAACTCTTGTTCTTGTATATATGGAGAGGAGAGGGGGGGATAGATGGATGTTATTCACCGTTGTGGCAGAGGAACTTGATGGTCTTGGGCAGGTGGTCGAGGAGCTCGCTGTCAATCTTGCCCGTGACGGAGACGGAGTCAAAGGTGCGGTAGGCGACGCTGATGCCGTCGAGGGCGCCGGACTGGCACTCGGCGATGAAGTCGGCTCTGTTGGTGGACTTTGGCTTGATCACGTCGGCGATGTCGGCGATGGTTGACCAGGCGTCGTGGGCGCTGGGGGCCAAGATTTCCGTTAGCTGTGTACGAAGAGCAGGGAGATACGAGGTTGGAATTGGAGATGTACTGGTCAATCTTGCCCAGGAGGAGGACCTTGGGACGGCTCATGGTGGGCAGGCGTTTTGGGGGGTGGTGATGGAGAGATGGGAGGGGATGAGAGTTGGGAGGAGATGCTGCAATTGCACCGACGGCGAGGGTATCTAGAGCAGAGCAACAAACTGCAGAAAGGAAAAAGAGAGAGGAGAAAAAGCAAGAAATTGCAGAAGTAAACAAGAGATCTAGGGAAAAGAGAGGGGATCGAAAAGAGAGGAGAAGAGGAGGGACATCGGATCCATTAATATCGTCGCCCAGTTGATGGTCTAATGTTTGCTCTCGAGCTCGCACACACCAGTAGAGCAGGCCCCGCGGTTCGGCGGGGTAAAGATTCCACAGGGAGGTCACCTACTAGACTTTGAGTAGATGCCCCCAAATACTGCCCCGTAGCGCGGGGGAACAAAGGCCGTGGGGCTTGTTGGAGAACTTCGGGAGGTGCTCCGGTAGGTCATCTATTGTTCTTTCATCTTGTTCCTTTTCGCCAATGTACTCGGATGATTGCTCTACGGGATGTCTCTATCTGGTGTGAAGATGGTGCTGAACATTGATATGATGTATAATTATCTCTTTTCCGGGAGCTTTTTGCACATCTGAGTGCCGTTCTTCGCTTTGGTCATCACCACCATACGGCATCGTTCGCCGGACTCTGCTCTTTTAAGGCACCTCACATACATGTAGCCAGTGTATTACACCAACCAAACTCCAGTGGGGGGCAGCGGATCCTCAAATGCCCGCCTTTACCTGACTCTCTCCTCCAGCCGTGACGGAGAATCCATCTCTACAGCCGACTATAGCCACACATTCATATTGAACATTTTCCCGCCGTGAGTATATCCTTTACCAAGGCAGGAAATTATCCCGGGAGGCATTGCACCTGTCCGTCTACTTGGCACAGTGACAAACCTGATTGATGTTACTGGGACTCGGGAGTTGCTCTTCGGCTGAAAGTGAGGGGGGAGGCACCTTGGTAGGTAGGTAACAAAAGTGACAAGGTAAAACGGCATGGAAAGGGTCGGCTATAGATTGAAGCGGCTGGATGGCTGGATGGGCTGCTGAGTTGCAGCATCGGACAGGCTCTCCGCATTGACCATTTGCATGACTGGCGAGATCGGAGACTAGCAAGGTGATCAGCTTTTGGTGAGTGGAAACATGGCTCTGGGTTCCAATTGTATGATGCTTTGGCTTCGAGTCAGTTGGCAGCTCAACTTTGGCAACCACTGCAGTTGACGAGAAACGAGCATCATAATCAAATCCCAAAATGCAGCGGTCCACTCTTAGGCACATTATACTATTGAAGGTAGTCTACACAGTTGAGATTTCCTCAGTAAGTATTACCACCTAGATATCGAGTTCCCATAACGCATCCATCGTCTGAACCATTATATACACAGCTTTAAGCTGTCAAGCGTCAAATTCCAGGTCAAGCATCCATCTCGAGCGCCGCTATAACGAACCCCTCTCATATAAAGCCCAGGCAATCCCCATGAACCCAAAAGGGGGAAAAAAAAAACCATCTAGGTGGCGTATATGTCTCTTCGCCCCTTCTCCAGTCAGATATCGAGAGATACCGTTGAACTTTTCCCATACCATTCATACATGCCAAGAGGCAATATTGAAGACGTCCCTCTAGTTCTGTGAGACAGCTCAAAGCTCCCAGGGACCAAACACTTGCGTCATCCAGTCAATGTCACCAAACCCGGTCGCCAGGTCCTGGTCAGGCAGCATGGAATGATCCACCAGCAACGTGGGCTGCGGCGCCGCGCCCGGGACAACTTGGCTGTTCGGCGTCGGCAGTCCTCCCATGGGCTGCTGCACAATGGCCGGCTCCCAGTTGGAGCGCACGTTGCGAAGCACCTTTGTGCACTTTCCAAAGATGGACACGTCCTCGGGCCCTCCCCGCAGCGGGTAGAGCGCCTCGGCCTTGGTGAACAGGTCAATCGTCCTGTCCAGGTAGTTGCCCAGATCCGCCGTGCTACGGACAATCTCCTTGTCAAACGCAGGGTCATCGAGGGTCGTCACCCGGTACAGCAGAGCGTGGATCTGGGCCAGCTCCACGTAGAAAGAAAACGGCATGCCGATGAACTCGGCGAGCGGAACGGCAAACAGCACGTCGTACCAGGCCCGGGCAGCGACCAGGCCGGCGTACATGGCGTCGATGCGCGGGCCGTCCGGGATTCTTGCTCCGCCAAAGAGGCCGACGGACTGGACTTGGGCTTCGGTGCTGAAGAGGTGCATTTGTATCACGGCTGGTCACCAGATGTTTAGCGCCTTTTCACGCGGCTTCGAGCAGGCTCGGATCTTTGTCGACTCACCCTTGGATGCTGCAGCTGGCGGCAGTGTATCCCGAACCCTTTGCAGCTGAAGAAGCAGACTCCTCTTGTAGACCCAGGTAGGAGCCTTGTCGGGGTCAGTTCTGCCGAAATCGCGGCCTACGAAGTCGGCCATCAACAGTTTCCGCGCCTCCTCCCCAACCAGCTGCGTCTTGACAATTGCTACCAACGTCTCGTCTGACGGGTACTCCTTTTCGCTCTCCAGGATTTCCAATGATTCTTGCATGTGCTGCGTCCACGGCAGTGACTCCATCTTGGCGAGAAACGCCGAACATCTGTCGCAGAAAAGGTTAGGCAGAAGAACAAGTCTGGCGGTACAGGTCTCACTTACACTGATGTTATATACCAAAAACCAAGCACCAGCCTTCGCTCTTCCATCGTACGCTCTTTAGCCAGGGGGATACTCCGACCTCCCCAGGCCTTGAAACACACAGTCCCAAAGTGCTCCTCGTTGGGGAATTTTGTGAGGTTCAGCTCGTAGATGATGCAGCTGCACATGTGCGTATATAGTGTGAGAAACGGTTTCGGCTTGGAGCCGGGGCCGGCACTCATTGTCGCCCTATACAGATGATATTGGTCAGTATGTATGTAAATTACTAAGAAGGACGGCGTTAACATGTATTGAGTTCTTACCAAGCAATCAGGAGGATCAAGCCTTGGGCCATCTCCAACGTTCTATCGTGGTTGACAATCATTCGCTGCGCAATATCCTGCCGCACCCGATCCCGCATGGCGGCCTGCTGTGGCATGGACATGCTCGTGACGCTCATGATGCATTGCCAGAGAAAGTAATGCTCTCTGTGTAAGGCCTCGGCCGTGACGTCGGGGCCCAGATGCATGAAAGGGAAGAACTCGAGCCATTGTCGGAACTTGGCGAGGTAGACTTCAGCCTCGCTGGGAGTCGGCTCGGGGAGTCGATCGCTGTCCAGCGGACGAGGGGCCGTCTGTCCGAGGATGCTCGAGGCGCGCGGCTGGGATGTGGTTGCTGCGTCGGCGAGCGAGTCCAGTCGGCTCACGTACGGCTGGCAGTTTGACGACGCTGTTGATTCGCAGGCCGATACGCCGGTCATCGACGGCGACTGATGCGGCTGCTGGAGATGGCTGACATGGTGGGGAAGAGGAGGCTGGTGCGGCTGGTGCGGAAGCGGGTGTTGATGCTGGTGCTGAGGTTGCTGTTGCTGCTGCTGCGGGAGTTGCTGTTGCTGTTGCTGGTGATGCTGGTGCTGATGCGAATGCTGGTGCTGCTGCTGCTGCGTCGCCCTCAGGATGGACACGAGGTCGTCGAGCTTCTCCTCCAGCTGCGCGGTCCTGGACGCCGTGGTCCGCTTGGCCACGCGCTTGCGGGACGTCACCATCTGCTGGCAGTCCTTTCCCAGGCGATGGCAGCGGTCGCATTTGCCGCCCTCTGGCCGGAGGATGCAGCGGCACTTTGCGCGCGAGCAGTTGGTGCACGAGCGGCCATATCCGGCCGGGATGCCGCCCACAGAGGCCGCGTCTGGCGGAGGCGGCGCCGGGGCCATTGTCTCGCCGAAGGCCCAAAGCAAAGCCCAACGAGAGAGCGCTTCTACCCAAGTTGCTGGACGAGACGAAACCCGACCGACGCTGAGCTGGCGGTGGTGATGGGAAGCATCGACGGAGACGCGCAGCCGGGATTGGGGCGACTCCTTAATCCGTAGAGGTTGGCGGTGCTGGTGCTAATCGTAAGGTAGTGGAGAGTAGGCAATGGAGGGAGCAGGCAAGGCCGTCGAAAAGTCCGGACTGCCTGGACAAACGGTCGCTGAATCAGCATTCCTGCGTCGCGCTGGCCGGGGTCGCTGTGATATCCGACATTCCGAAGTCCGAGAGACGGTCGTCCAATGCCGAGCGCAACCACGGCATTGATCGACGACGTGTTCGAGGACACGTTGATTTTATCAATCAGCTATTCGCAGTTCAATTGAGACGTATCAGTGCCGGTCGACTGTGCAGCTGTTTGGAAGCGTGAGGCTGTGCTCCGTGGCACTCGCGAACCCTGGTGTTGCGGTTGGTGTGAGGCGGGTCCGGACAAGATGTGACCACTGGATGAAGCCAAGCATCGGCCCTGGATAGATGGCTATCAGCCTCAAGACGCTAAACAAAGAGCCGTCTCCAGTGAAGAGCAAAGGGGCCAATGTACTGAAAGAAATTCCGTCAGTTTAAGCATCCCTCTATTCAGTCGTGATGGAAGCCAGCAGTCTTGAGGCCCGGCAGCTGCACTTCGGCAAATTGTTTTCGCCGCCGACTGCCGGCACATGGTGTACATACATAGGTCCCTTATCCGAAGCTAGCCATTGAGCGCCAGATCGTATCAAGATACTACTCCATATCTACCTTATGCACCCCTTGTCTTCAACACCACGACCACAACTGCAACGTCGTCTCCCTCAGCCTCGTCCGACACCATCACCAGCCTCGCAATGGCCGCCACAGGCCTCGTCGCAGTCGAGACGCTGCCCCGATTCCTCCTTCCCCGGCTCAGCTGGACTGCGCCGCTCTCAGCATCCCGACCCGCCGCTGCCCGACCCTTTGCCGCATATCATCAAGCCCGGCCCAGCATTCGGAGCGCAATCCCCGCCTTCAACGCCGCCTTCTCGGACGCGAGACGTCGCGATGGCCAGATGCCGGCGCTGAGGCGGGGTTTCCACGCCACCGGCCAGCGGCATCGCGAGCATCACTTTGACACGCTCAAGTTTGTCAAGCAGCTCGAGGGTGAGGGCTTTACGGAGGAGCAGTCTGTCGCCATGATGAAGGTCCTCAACGACGTCATCCAGGAGAGGTTTGTCCATGTTACACCAACTTGAATGCTCATCGCAGGCGTGCTAATGTCGGCCATCTTGCAGCATCCAGAACCTGACGCGAACCATGGTCCTCCGCGAAGACGCCGCCCGGACGACGTACACGCAAAAGGTCGACTTCGCCAAGCTGCGCTCCGAGCTGACGGCGGCCGACAGCACCGAGTCCAACACGACGCGCATCGCGCACGAGCGCCTGACCAACGACATTGCCAAGCTGAGCAGCCGGCTGCGCGACGAGATCGGCCGCACCCAGGCCAGCGTGCGGCTGGACCTCAACCTGGAAAAGGGCCGCATCCGCGAGGAGGCCGTGACGCAGGAGCTCAAGATCAAGGAGACGGAGACCAAGATTGAGCAGGAGGTGGCGGCGCTGCGGGAGAAGCTGGAGCAGGTCAAGTTCCAGACGCTGCAGTGGCTGATGGGCGTGTGCACGGGTTTCGCGGCGCTGCTGCTTGGTGCCTGGAGATTGCTCATGTGAGGCGTGTACGGGGATTTGAGAAGATCAATGTTTACTTGGTAGATGGCGTAGTATGTGCTTTTGTATGTATGTAGAGACCAGTAGTTGTGCATTGATCTCGATGAGATGGTTCTACTTGGAGCTTTTCATTTACAGTTACATTCTTAGAGCTCAGTAGCCCATCTCTTGAGCTCTTGTTATGTTTCTCCCATGATTCGCCCAGGCTATAGCTTTTCGAGTCGACGAAACGAACTATCAAGGCCTCGTTCACGTACCGAAAACGTCACTCGAGAACCGTCAGCAAAATGACATGCAACCATCCGGTCAACCTACATGGCTCTGCGTATCCCGCTTCCTGGCACCCTCGCCCACGCCGCCACCAGCCTGCTCCAAGTCGGACGCCTTGGTGCCTCCGTAGCCGTGCGGCTGCTGGTGCTGCTGCGAAGCGGCTTCCGAGACGTTCCTGGTGTTGGAGGTGACGTCCTGGGCCATGGGTTCGGGGTCGTCCTTGAGGATGGCGTGGCCGCCCTGCAGGAGGTGGTCGCCGCCGTGGGAGGCGGCCGAGGAGGAGGCTGCGGCGGCTCTTTGCATGGTGGGTTCTTGAGATGTGTCTGAGCTTGATTCGTTTGCTAGTGCTTGGTTGATGGAGGTCATGAATGGTGCAGGTAGAGGGGGAGGTATTTGGAGGTTCGGTTCGTGATGGGGGGATGAGGAGACGGGGGTTTTGTGTTATAGATGGCCGTTTGAGCCTGATTTATATGGATTTTGATGGCTTGTGTTGGTTCGGTTGTGTATGACAAAAGGGTGACGGAATCCCGCTTCTGGTGGCGGCGGCATCAAAAGGAGGAGGATGGGGACGCCTGGATAAATATTGAGCTCGAATCAGTTTGAGTTACGGTTTATGGTTTGGTGCCTTGCCATGTTGTTGGATGAGAGTTGGACTTTTGGCGCTTGTCCTGGGTATGTGTTTGTCTGGGTAAGGTGTTGTAGTGGCTTATAAGATGGCTCATGAGTTCTTGAGACGATACCCGACGGAGTGTTGAGATGAGCTCAGCCATGTATATTTGATGAAAAGTCTTTTATCTCTACTGATGCTGTTTGTTAGATCGGATGGCATTAAGAGTTATAGAGTTTCAGTGTCTTTGCTCGAATGATCCGTCGGAATAGAAGCAGATTCCGCCTTCAAGATTTGGCTGTAGATTAACGTCATTGACAGCGGTGTGGGAGGGATGCTTTGTTTATGCAGTCAAGGATCTTTGGTTCTGATTCTGTTCCTCTTTCATTTATTGTTGTGTCTAAACTACTCTAGAGTATTTGTTTCAATTTCCTCTTGCTGTAACGGAGGGATACGAGCAAAGACACATGGTGCACATGATGCTGTATTTCGGCTTACTCCGAAGTATAGACTGGGAGGCTTCAGCAACGATGAGAATCGCAGCACAAGAAACCAAACAAAGGAACAGGAACAGGTAAAAAAAAAATTACGACCCTTACATTTGGACACTTGTAACGAAAGAGAAACGAACCGTTTGGAGCATTTCACTTGAGTCTATTGTTATGCTTTTCCATGTCCCTGGGTGTCGACGTTGTATGTACATACATGTAGGGTATCATCGAGCTCAAGCTGACTTGAACGATGTTGAACCCGTGCCAGAAATTCACGTCACAAGATCCATCAACCACGCGGGACGCCCAAATTCAACGTGAAGCCTTTCCACCCCCCTCCCTTAAAACCTTCGGTTTCTTCCTCTTCTTTTCTGATGGAGAATTCCATCAGCTGACGGTTTTTGGACCACGTCGATCCGCCCGATGTCACAGAAAACAATGTGGAATGAATAGCAATGACGGAGATGAAGGAATCAACAATGTGGTCTTGAGGAGAGCGTGATCGCCGTGTGTAATCCATGGTAATATGCTGAGCGCGAAGGATTCTTGGCCAGGTGAGCTCTTTTTGCTGTCGTATAAGTGTGAGTATGGTGATGTCTTAACGGGCGCTTTCAAGAATATGCTTGTCATCTATCTCCGAACAACGGGGCGATGGCTTCAAGGCGCACATATATGTATCTCTCCTAGCTACATCTTACCCATACAATATGACGATCCCCTAACCTCTAAGCTGCTCGAACATCACCGCCCCCCCCTTCTCGCCAGCAAACCATGGAAACGTCCTTCAACGACCCCTTCATAAAATCCTGGTCCTCCACCCCGATCCCCAACCTCTCCCTCTCGGCAGGCGGCCTCCTCGCCCTCGCCGACCTCAACACCATCGCCCAGCGCACCGCCATCGCCGGCGGCTCCTCCTGGCTCGACGCCTTCGTGCTCGCCCCCGGGCTGCACTACCAGCAGGCGGCCGACCTGCTGACGCCCGAGTACAACGGGGCCGGTGGCGGAGCCTCCAAACTCGTCCTCTCGACGCTCGACGGGAAGAAGACGCGGCTCGTGGTCAGCAATGTCGGCATGGTCAAGTATCTGAGGCGGTTGTGGGAGCGGGAGGGCAGGTACGGGGTTGTGACGCTGTATGTTGGCGAGGACGATGATGCGTTTGCGTTTGTGTCTTCGTTGTCGCTGTTGTTGTTGGGGCAGCGTGATGATGGTGATGATGAGGGTGATGGTGCTGAGGGAGATGTTGGGTCGGGGAGGAGACGCAGGCAGAGGCGCTGGCTGAGGGACTTGAGGAGGGCGAAATTGGTAGAGGAGGGGGACAGGAGGAAGAGGGGAAAGGTGAGGGAGGTGCTGGAGATGGATTGGGTCAGCCACGTGCTGTATCTCCTGAGCCCGCTCCTCACCGTCGGGGCGATCGTCTTGATGGTGCTGCTGCAGGATTGGTGGGGGCTGGGCTTCCTTCTCGCGCTCATGGCGTCCCGGCTTGCCAACATCTGGGCCATCAAGGCGCGTTCGAAGCCGGGATCCGTGCCGCCAAAGCTGCCTCCTCCTCCTCCTCCCGGGGATTCTGGGGATGCGTCGCCGCCGCCTTCCTCTTCTTCTTCGTCAGGGGCGTCAGGGGGGGATAGCCCGCCGTCGGTGAACAACAAGTTTCCCATAGCCTTCAAGAGGGAGGACTCGCAGATGACCGAGTACACAATCGACTGGGGCGACAACCGGCGCGTCATCCTCAAGGGCCAGGACGCGGACCTCCGCGCCGTCACGACCGAGGCCTGGCTGCGCGCCAAGACGACGCTCGAGGGCTACCTCGAGGCCATGTCCAAGCTCATCGTCTACATGGTGGCCTCGCTCAGCGGCAACCTCTCGCAGGCGGGCGCCGTCGTGCTCATGGCGCTGCTGCTCGTCAGCGCGGGCCTGCTGGGGCTGAGCAACGCGCACGCGACGAGCCTGCGGATGCACGGCCGGAGGGTCGGCAGGCTGAGGAGGGTCGGAGGAGGAGGGGGAGGAGGAGGAGGAGGAGGGTGGAGGGTCAGGCCGCTGGAGCCGGGGATGGCAGTCGTGGGCGATGTTGGGGGTGGGGTTGTACCGGTTCAGGTTGTGCCGGTTGGGAATTGAGAGGGCTTGCTTCTTTTTTGTTTGTTCTTCTGGAGTTGGCATGGGCGTGTTGGCTTTATAGATGTACACGATTCATGTGGACCTGTATCGATTATCCTTACTCACACACGCTCACATAACAAACGCGGCACGGAACCTCACTGCGACTGAAGGGGAGGAAACGATTTGAGCACGCAAGTATCGTAACTGACAACCCAAGGCCACCAAGTAGGTATTCTCGTCGAAAACTACCTCGTATGTCAATACCATGGACAAAAGCAACTAGAAACACCCAAACGGAAAAACGCCGTTGTATACAAATGTACTCCCACTCAGTATTCGCACAAAGCCGTCGAGTCCAACGCTGAGCCGCCAAGGCGATCTACACGTTGGCAGGCTGGTCCCCCTTCTCCTCTTCCGCGGCGGCGGGCTCTGTTTTCACTGGTGACGTTGCTTCCGCTGCGGCCTGCTCCTCTGGTGCTTGTACAGGTGCCGCCTCGGGTTCGGCCTCCGGTTCTTGCGTCGACTCTGGCTCCGGTTCTGGTTCTGTTTCTTCGAGCTCTGTCTGAGGCTCTGTCGGAGGCTCCGGCTCCGCAATGGGCTCGCCGGCCGCTGCGACGACGGGCGGTGCGGCGTCAGCTTCCGGCTCGGCAGCCTCAGGCAGTGTCGGTTCGACAGAACTCTCCTCAGCCTTCACCTCGGTAGCCGGTGCGGTATCCCCCTTGATGACTTGCTCCAATAGCTGTGACGCAGCCGCCTGCCGGTCCAGCTCTCCCATCAAGCCGCCCAACAGATCTGACTCCTTCTCCTCGGTCACGTCATTATCGAGAGATACCTCTGGATCATCAGTTTCAGGTGCGGCGGCGGAAACTGCCACAGTGTCAGCTGGGGCAGCCTCTTCCTTTGCACCATCTACGGAGACGTTTCCAACCTCTGAAGGCGCCTCTGACTCTGGCAGAGGCGCCGTTACTGAGACTGAGTCTTCCGGCTTGATGGTGTCTTCGGTCATCGCAGACAGCTGATGCAACAGGACCGGCTTTGCAATGGTCTCTGGCTGGCTCGTCGCTTGACCCTTGGGCGTCTCCTCAGAGACTCGGGAGGCTCCGTCCTCGTCCTTTGGGCTGGAGATGTTGCCCACCTGCTCCGGGGGAGGCAGCTCCGCAGCCTGAGGAAGGTCGCGCTCAATGGCCTCCTGAGGGGCCTCACCGACGATTGTCGAAGGCGGCTCGGCAATGACGGAGTCCGCTGTGTCGTCGGCTGGCGTGTCCAGCACAGGCACAGCGGTATCGATCGCGGATTCGGCGTGAACCGATGGCTCGGACGGCGAGGGCACAATGACGGGATTCCTGGGCGGGGTGTCTTCATGCTTGAGCGGCAGAAGAGACGGGCTCTTCGACGGCACTGCTGGCACTTCCGGTGCGGAAATAGTCGGCGGCTTGGGAGGCGACGGCTCCCTGGGCGCGGGTTGCTCATCCTTCATTTCGACGTCAGGGTTGTCGATTATGTGCGATGCATCCACCATGTCCTCGTCCTGGTCCTTTGTAGCGTCGAGCATGGATTCATCTGGCACTTCGACATCGACGGTCTCATCGCCTTCATCTCCCTCCTCGCCTTCATCGCCGTCGTCGCCGTCTTCCTCCTCTTCTTCGTCGTCATCACCGTCAGCCTCGCCCATCTCACTGTCCTGATTCCGAGGTTCAAGCTCGCTGGGCACGGGAGTCTATGCGCACATCGGTTAGCTTCCATATTGCATGACAGTGTTGTCGAACCACTTACGACCACGTCCTTGACCTCCGTCTTGACTGCAGTTGGGGCTCCAGCCCCTGCGGCGGGTGCTGTTCCGGCAATTGGCTTGTCTGCCAACACGGGCTGCTTAATCTTCTTCTTGCCTCTTCCAGGCCCTGCCTTGGCTTTCCGCTTGGGCGGCGGCGGCCTCCTTCTCACAGCCGACGGCGGCGCTGCTGCGAATGCGTCTGGCTGAGCCGCCGTGACGGCCTCCACTCGGGTCGCAATGACTTCGCCGTCTACACGCTGGCCCTCTGACAGGGTGACTTCTTCTGTGTACGGGTTGCCGGCAGCGTCCATCCGCCGGACCGTAGCCCTCGTCACCGTCGGGCCAGTTACCTTCTCCTCGACAGTTCGGCTGGCGACGGTGACGGTGTTCTTCCTGCGCTTAGCAAGGTGCGAGATGGCTGGAGCCTCGACATTCTTAGGAAGCTGCTTCCAGATCCTTATCTGGTAACCCTGCGAGCTCGTGTCGTCCTCCTTCTTCTCCGGCTTGTCCAGGACCGTCTCGCCATCGCCGTCGTCGTCCTCGACCGGATGCGGTCGTTTGTACAGGCGGCCGGACCTCGCAGCGCGCAGGAGCTCCTGGGTGTGCGGCGGCAGCAGGGCGGCATCCTTGGGCATGCCGTGGAGGAGCTCAATGGCCCAGATGTCGTTCTGCTGCTGCTGCTCCTGCTGGACGGGGGGCGCGACATTGACCCATTCGTGGCGCCATTGTCGGACGGGGAGGCCTGCGGATTTGCGTCAATCAGCTGCTGTCGCGTGTTAACGGGGAGCGCAATGGCGGCGAACCTTCGAAATCGTCGTGCTCGACGTAGCCGCTGCGGTTGGCGCGTCTCGTCTACAGCAAACTGTCAGCGAATGGCGATTGTCGCGATCTATCTGGAACACGGGAAGAGGGCGTACGCCTGGAGCCATTGCGCCTGGGGGAACTGGTGCAGCCGCAGCCTCTGTCCGTTACGGCGCAGCACGGGAATCGACACTGCGGCAGATGCTCAACGACGGCGACGCAGGGCAAACGCGGCGATGGCCGTGATATCGATGCTTCAACGGCCGGGAGTGACCGTGTTGGTGATGAAAATCGACGGATTGCGAACACGCTCCAGGCGCTTCGGAGCGGAAACGATGGTGACTGTGGCGTCTCGGCCAATTGGAGCGGTGGATGCGGCGATGACATAAGCGGGCATACATGTGCAGGTGCATGCATTGCCTTTGCAGAGAAGACATGCAGGATTGCGTTGCGCTTCGACTGCATTAATTGGTTATTTTTTTTGCATTCATGTACTATGAGAAAGCTGCAATGAAGCCTTTGAAGCTATGCACTGCAAGATTACTCTGTGCTTGAAGTGGCTGAGGTGCAGCTACCACACTGTGATGCCCTCAGTTCACGTCCCGCACGGCTGATCAAGCCATCAACGACTATCAAAGGCAGCTTCAGGTCACAGCGCCGTTCAGGAGCGTTCATCTTGGACCCTGGCGAGCTTCGTCGCAATCGGTGTTGAGATTGTTATGTAGTCTAAATTTGTGTGCCAAAACGATGCCGCAATACTCCCAAGCCCCGAGCCGAAAAGCAGTCAATCTTTCGATGCTCCCGTGGTATGTGTATCATGTACAAGCCCCCCGTTGCCATCCTACTGTACAGCCATATGTCCCTCCATGTTTATCATTGTCGTTTCCGCGTGCCTCAATTCAAACTCAGTCGTAACTGAACAACAATCGGTCAGCACCCGTCTCAACAAGCAGTAGGGATATTGGTGTAGACTTACCCTGGCTCCTTTTGCCGTACAATCTCTCCTGATTTACCCGTTTCCTTGCCCTGAACCAAGCGCGTCAGCATGCATGGCAGCTCGGGGTAGAGATGGCGTCAACGTACCGACTGTCCCCCCTCCACCACTAACCGATCCAGCTTGTAGAACTGTCCGATGACTGTTTGTCGCTGCCATGGGCCGTCAGTATCTCGTCCGCAGGAGGAGCAACAATGATCCTTCCTTGTCCTTGCATACCTTCATCATTTGCAGTTCCTTCAGCCCCTTCTGGATCAGCTCCTGAATCTTGCGCGGATCCTCTACCGCAGCATTCTCTCGAAAGGCATCTCGGGTCCGTCGCTTCGCATACTCGCGGAAATTGTAGGAGCTGAACTCTTTGCTCTGGCGCAGAAGCTGTCGATACTAGAGAGATCCGTAGAGTTAGTCTCACATGTATCGAGAGCCTCGGAACGTTCGTTTCTTCCGCGACTGCAAGAAGAAGCAACTGTTGCTCTTTTTCACGGCCTTCCCCACCACGGCAAATGCGCAGCTCTGACGAAATACAAGATAGAGTCGTTCTCCCTGCGCATAGGGACAGATCAAACTCACCAGTGATCGCGTCTGCTGCGGCAAGTCGCCCCGTAATGTGCCGACCAAAGACATTGTGTGCTGGTGAATCTGGCGCAAGTTGTGCCGCTGCTGAGGTCTGGGCGTTCAAATTCCCATCATTGATAATGACGGAGGCCGGGAATCCTACAGAATGCGGGTTCGGTGTTAGTCGGACCGGAGAAATCCTGCTCCGAAAAAGCTTCCTCATCCGAGCTTTGCCCGGCAGCATCGCATCCACCTTCTGTGAGCTTTTTCGCTGTAAGCCGGACTGGCTCGAGGCTTGTCTCCGAGCTGCCGAAGGGCGGCATTTCGGTATATTGAGGCTACGGCCCGTCTTGTTTTAGGGGTCTGGGGTTGGACACGTCCTTCGGGGAGGCTTCACTACTGCTGCCTGCTAGTCCTGGCCCTGCATGGCTGTAGTACACGTACGTTTCACGCTGACTTGTGCGCATGTAATCCCGCAGGCAATTGAATCAGGATATTGATGAATTTGTCTCTCTGCCGCTGATGGTGATAGGAAAAGTCCGAGACGACCTCCACATTATTGATGTTCTTCTTTAAAGGACGTAAGATTTGTGTGTACTGCAAAATGTGATGTTTATAGAGGCTTGTGCATGTGTGTGATATCGGGACAAGAAGATGCCGGACAATATCCTGTTTCCAAACCGACTTCCTTCCTCAAATTGATCGCCAAAAGCTCTTACAACCCCATGCTTCAACCTCCTTTTTGGTATCAGAAGTAACGATGCAAGCAAATGCAACCCTCACCAGGGCCAAACTCCGGTGTAACTCCCGTCTCCGGTTGAAACAAGACAGCTCGCTCTTGAACCGAAGAAGAGGGGAGCCAGAAACAGCTTAGTTGTCTCCCTTGAGTAACATTGACAATGTCTTCAAGGCGAGCCCTATAATTTTCCCATGGTTCCTTTCACCCACTCCTTTTTCAGCCGCAGGTCATGAACTTGACGCCGCAAATGATGCCAAAGCTTGTGCAATGGTTTCGTCAGAGAAACCGTTGGTATTGAGCATCTGGTTAAACCTCGTGTCATGGTCTGAATCACCCTGCAGCTGAGTTGTCAGGGTATATTGTCGTTGAGACTGATTCGGCTTCACCACCGTGGCCGCCTGGGTGTTCTTCTTCTCCGGGAACAGGGGGGCAAAAACTAGGTTGGTGACGGACGCATTGAGATTGGCCAGTTCCGTGGGATGGCTGTTGTCAACTAGATTCCATTTCAGAATCTTCCCCTTGACGTGCCCTGTGACAATGGAGGTACCATCATGGCTGACTGCCATGCAAGAGGCGGGTCCCGCGTCCTCATCGACCACCCCCAGGGGAGAGTTGATTTGCATAACGATGGATGCCAGCTCGGCACTGCGGGAGCCTAGCAGGGGCTTGTCGCCGTAGAACTCAACGAGATAGAGACTTCTATCTTCAGAAGAGACAAAGAGGGCTCGGGCACAAGGGTCTAAGGAAATGCAGAGAGGGGCCGTAGGGAACAGCAATGTTCGCAGAACCTGACCTGTCTGGTAGTTCCACAAGATGCAGGTCTTGTCTTTGCTAGCCGATACACACAGGTTTGTCTCGGGATTGGAGCCTGGACCCAGGACGAGATCTGTAATGGCACCCCGGTGGTTTGAAAGTGTCCTGTCTGGCTCATAGCCGATATCCTGCCCAGGCTCAAGGAGGCGTGGCAAGGACCAGACGTTGATGTTGGAGTCATCAGAGGCAGACAGCACATGATGGGGAGACACGGCAAGGCAGCTCACGGCCTGCACATGGCAAGGAGGAGTTGTGATTTGCCGTCCCGTACATGTCTAGGCAAGCTGTCAGCATTCATGATATCCTTCTATAAGAGGTTCCGACCAGGGGGTCTTGGTTGAAGAAGCTAGTAGACGAGGGAGAGAGAGCCATACCTCCCAAAGAATGAGCCGCCCTTCGGCTGTTCCAAGCACAAGAACGTCACCGGCAAGGGCAATACATCGGATTCTCTCCTGGAAAGGCACGAGAGCCTCTTGGTTTCCTCGAGCTCGAGAATATACGTGGACATGAGCCTTCTGATCCTGGGCAGCATAGACGTGACTATCACTGACAGCCAAGCAATGAACTGGTGCGGAGCTCTTCTTGAATGTCGACTTGACAGCCCACGTGGGCGTTAGGGTATGCGCGTAGATGCCAACGTCCTTTGAAATGGCCGTGTTGGCAGCTATCGGCGGGCCGCACACCGAGGAGAAGAGCTCCTCAGACAGCATGGCGGCCATGGCTGAGCGTGGCTGGACGCTGAGCAGCGGTGTTTCAGCAGGCTGGCCTCCTCAAACGTGCCTCCGTAGTGTCGAAGCTCTCGGCTTTGATATCAAGTGACGCCGGGATCTGGCGAGGAGGCTGCTGGTTGAGACAGTCGAAGCAACGGCCCGGGCTTCGCCAAGCAGATCAATGGATGCTACTGCCAATGGCTTTTCTCGCTAGAATAAACTTAGACGACTGTCGCACTAAAGTGACATGTGCTCAATAACTCTCCGCTTGGTGCTGTGGGCAGTCGTATGATATCTGATATCGCAGTGTGTGCACAGGTTGAAAAACTAGCCGTTGCAGAGAGGAAGAAAAAAAAGGAAAGAAATTTGACGTCGGGTCCGATGGAGTGCATGGCGACCCGCTCATGGGGTTGCGGGATTGAGGCCTCAGCGGTCTAGCGCCTGGCCCGGCCACTCACAGCGGCAGCTCCAGGCCTTTCCAGCGCCCAGCACGGCCTGGCAGAGCCCACTCCAGCACCCTGACGCCGCCCCGTTAGCGCTCTTATTAGCGGGCGCCAGTGCTGCTCCAGGGCTGCTCCAGGGCCGACGGCGCCCCGATCTAGTAGTGGACATGCAGGTGACGTATCTGATCAACTATCGCTTGTCCTTGCCTTTTCCTGGCCCTCCCTGCTTTCAATGTCATGTCGCCTTTCTCAACCTGAACCTCCTCTCGGGCTTCGCCCATGCTCTGTCATTTGCTGCGGTGGCTGTCAGATGCAATGTCTCGCCGACCCGTCCAGGTGACGGCCCAAGGCCCTCTAGCAGCTGCTCGACTTCGCGCCCCTGCATAACGCTGCTCTCAACCTGATGCCAGCTCAGCACTCTACAGCCCTTGCATCAAGAGCCTCCGTTCTGCCTGGACAACAGCCTCGCCCTTGAGCCATCCGCACTCCCTTCGTCTGCTGCGGCATCTCATCTCGCTGCAGCTTGATCTGCGGGGTTTGGACAAGCTCAGCTCCTTGGCCAGAGCGACGCCGACGCCATGTGGTTGTGGATGCCTTGAGCCGACGAACCCCCAACAGCGACTGCAGCTCCGGAGCTCACGATGCCTGGATGAGCAGCATGTCCGATCAAGTGGTTGCATACAAGTAGTACTTGTATGCTTGGACGAGGGCCATGAACGGAGACCGTTGCGCGCGATTGAACTGATGGGCCAATTGCCATCCACGGTGTCAATGGGCATCTATTGTCCTCTGGCACGGGTTACAATGCGGTCCCTGTTGTCCCAAAGTCTGGACTCGGGGCTTGAATTGCTTTTTTTTCGTCGGTCTTTTGCGGCTCGCGGCCAACAACATGCGCAAGGGGCGTTGGCCTTTTCCTCCGCCCCTCACACGATACGATATTGAATCCCGTTGTATTGGCCCGCAGCGGCCAGAAGAGCTGCCTCTTCGCTCTGGGCTTCGGAGGTGTGCCCCCGCCACCATGGCTTTTCACTGCCCTCTACTGGCCGTGCACGAGGTAGTCGCAAAGACAAAGATGATAGGACTCAAATCAGAGCTATTTGGTGCCTCGGAAGCTCCGCAAGTCAGGCCACTCTCTGGCGCCTCAAAGAGAACAGAATGGAGAGAGAATAGACAGCTTCTCGCAAGGACCACTGCTGGTCGAACGACAGGTCTAAGCTGTCCTTGTTCCTGGGATCACTCTTGTAGCCGCCGGGCTGCAGTAACACAAGACTGTCTTATTCTAGCTCTCCGAGGATAGTGGCGTCCTGGCTTCCGGGAAATGACTGTCGCGCTTTGAACGGATCCATTGTGTGAGCCGAAATTTGAGATCACCATCTTGGTACGACATGGCTTGCATCATTGGTCCGCATCGAGGAGGGCCGGCATTTCTCCTCGCGGCACTGTTTGGCCAAGAGTTCCCTAGCCACTGTCGAGAGAAATGGCTAGTAATTACTAGCTGCAGGAGCCAGGAGCTCGCACAGAATCCCTTGCAGAAAACTATGGAGGAGAGGACAAGGCCATCACGGAAGAGTCAAGACGGGTCAGCACTTCGCGACCATGGCAGTCACGCTTGCCAACGCCATACCCGGCCTTCCCTCACGGACAGATTGTTTCACGCCACTTTCAAGGAAATTGAAAGAGGTCTGAGGCCGACCACTCGCAAACAATCCAGCACAAGTCCTGCTCTGTGCTGACTGCTGGGACGAAGCCGTTTCGCCTGTCGGAGGGACCACGGCCAGGAGGCGGCCTCAGCGTCCACCTTGAGAGGCCGAGGCTTGGAGACACTCTTGTTTTTACTTTTTCCTGTCGACATGTCGTCCGCCCCTCCGCCCTCTCGCAGTCAATAAATCACAAGGCTAGCATTGCCCTTGCACTAAACGAGAGCTGCATCTATCTTGTGGCCCGGCCAACCCCTGGACGTGGTCTTTGCTCGCTTTGGCTGTACCACTTGCAAGGATGCGGCCACCCTTCTCAAAAAGTCTCCATGGCTGTCTCTGAGTCTGTCCCTCTCAATGGGGGAGCTCCCTACAGCGCCGCCACCGTTCTAGTTGAGACCGAGATGGTATCTCGGTCTCGTATGTATTATGCATGTGCTAGATCGGCTCCTCAGCCGGTGCCAGGTTTCAGCCGCTCAACTGCATCGTCTTGTCGAAGCAGTTGGACACAAATCCATCTCGAGCAGTTGCTCTTCTTCTCCTAAATCCATCACCAACGTGCTCTTTTTCACTTCCCCGTCCTTCCATATTCTTGAAACCTCCGCAGGCAACATCACTGGCACATCACCAACGCGGCCCCTCTCCCTTGGGTTTGACTCTGTTCCTGTCTCGCCTTCTCCCACCAGTCGCCTGTATAACAGCAGCCCAGCCCTCTTATCCTCGGTGGCCCGAGGATCCTGATAGGAATAGCCCTGACGGCCCTTTCTTTCCATGTTATAAATCTGATCTCATCAAGGCAGAATTGTGACAGAGGTGACCTAGATGGCGGCTAGCTTACAACTCGCGACCTCGCCAACCGGGTTTCTAGAAGGACCTGCCAACATACCCAAGGACGCACCGACCAGCAGGGCCCTGGCCAGGGCCACCACACGAAGGTCAGTCACCAGCATGAAGGGCTTGCTGCCACTTACATTGTCGACGTCTCCCTCTTCGAGCCTCTCGAGTCCGATGCCTGGGAAAGCTGTTGATCAGCGAGTTGATGGCTATTTCCCTGAGCTGCTGGCTCAAGACCTCGAGTTCTCCAAGATCGTTTTTGAGGCCCGAAGGATGACGGCCGGCTCACCCGTCACGTCCTCCTGCACGTCGCCGTTCGACGACTGCATGGACAGACCAACAAGTACGATGAGTTCTTATCGAAGCTCATGCCTGTCGCCGTATCCGTCAGCATACGCGCGCGTCCAGACCCTGGGAGCCATCCAGGAGCGAAACTCAATGGTGTCATTCCTTGATCAGCAGGAAGACGCAACCTCTGTCCATGTGGCATCTGATTCGTGCTCTGCAACCGAAACCGATGCGTCGTCTGTCTATGACGCGGCGCCGCCCTCCTTTATGACACGACACCGCCCGTCCATGGACCTGAAAGCAGCTTCGTCGGATCCGACAAGAAGGAGCCTGCTTCCACTGTCAAAGCTTTCGCTCTTGTTGCCTTCAGAGAGCTCTCGCGGCGGCAGCAGCTGGATCGAAACCGACTCAGACGTCGAGGATGAGGATGCCAGCATATATGGCGCCACGCTCCATCTCTCACCAAGGCCGCCCACGCCGCCCGAGTTCGAGGTCGGCATTGACTCTCAGCCATCCAGCGGGAACGTGCATAAGCTTCTGCATCGGAAATCGCATTCGGCCGCTGCGGCCGCCACTCTCGCGTCACCACTGGGACAACACTTGAGCCACTCGGCGACGCAGGTGCGGCGGCCAAGCTCAACGCAGTGCACCAGGCATTCCAACTCTCAGATGCAGTATCCCGACAGCCCCGAGAGCATCTGCATGCCCATGTCTCAGTACACTCCCTCCGCGCCGCACTCGCAGAGCCTGCACTATCTGCCCGACAGTGCCCTCTCTCGGCGTGCAAGCAACAGGTCCAGCATGAGGACGGCCAACAGCCATGAGGCTGCGCGGCTGAGTGACGAAGATGCCAGAGCAGAATACAATCAGTTCATGTCTTCGATTGACGCAAAGTACGCACCTAGACTTGACAGTGTCTACATCCGCCCCTCGCCCCCTCCGTCGCCGCTTCCCAGCGTGCAAATGTGGCTCAACGGGAGCGCGCAGCTGTTTTCTCTGCCCTTCCAGAGCGATGAGCTGGCTCGAGTCGTGCCTCTGCCGCCTGATGTGATGGAAACGCTGAGGGTCACTACGGCATGTTTCCCAGAGACCATGCTGCTCTCTTCTAGCCTGACTATCGAGACAATTCGAACGTACTCTAGAAAGGCTAGGAACCCAGTAGTCGACCTTGCCCTTCTCCCGGGCCCGCGAAGCCATGCCCCGATGTCGAAGCAGTCATTATGGCGAAGGGTAGTCAAGCGGGGACCACCACAGCCGGGTCAACGGACTCGTGATGTGCACACTCCCACTGCAAGCTTGCTGCAGTCACCCAGCGTGACGTCCCTGGAGTCCATCAAGCCGTGGGCATCGGTCAAGAACGTATTCGGGAACTGTTCCGACTACATCTGCGATGCGCTCTATTCTCACATTGTCGCGTATAATTACGTCTCCGCTCTTGTCGCGCGGTACCCGACCTCTCAACACAATGGGCGCTCCGAGTCACCTGCGGGATCACTGCATGAGGACATCCCGAAGAAGGCGGCCTCGCTTCTGGGCCTCAATGAAGGACCCCCCATGACCTCGGCAGCATCAATCCGATCAGCGAGGAGATTCAGCTCTTCGCACTGGGGTAAGGAAGACGTCATGACGACGAGCACGGGCTCTACCTCCACCAGCCAGGACATGGCGCTCAGGAACATCCAGACAGAGCTTTTACGGTGTATCCGGCGTTTGATTGCAACTGCGAGGCTCATGGCTGAAAGCAACACCACGGATGAGAAAGTGGTAGAGATGGAGATGGAGGATGGGGACGTGCTATTTATGCGAAGCCTCTGTGAAATTGTGAGGGTGAATGAAGAGGCTTCAGCGTATCTATAATGTGGCAAGCCAAGCATCGGGGTGGTTTAAAGACTGCCTTGTGCTGGATTTCTTGGATGTGTCCCATGGATCTTGGTACTATATGCGTTGATGGTGTTCTTTTATTTCCCGCTATGTTAGATATACCTGTCTGATGCGTTCTGTTGAAAGATGTCCTTATGACGGGAGTTGACGAGCTGATCGGTGGCACCATTTGCATGAAGAATACACGATCATTGTCTGACGAGGGTTTACTGGAACCTCGGTGGCCGTTGGTGATGGTAACCAATTCGGTTCTTGATAGATAGCGTTAAAAAGTTGCTTTTCTTTCCCCCCATGCGCTCGGATGATTTGTCAACATGAGGTCAACAGCAATCGGACTTAAAGTTCGGATCTTCCAAGTACTTATAAGAGGGTATCGTCTAACTTCACTCCAGTGCCAACATGAGCGGCAGTCCAATCTCCCTTTGCTCACCTACAAGTCAGCAAACAACTTGAACCAACATCACACCTCCAACGGCCCCTTTCCATCCCCAAACAACTCTTCATGCCAAGGCGTACTCCCCTTCTGGCACACCCCATCCCAATCGATCGGCACCAGCCTCCCGGGTCGATCATCTTTCCTTGGCTCAAAGACGGTTACCTGCTTCTTCCCGCGCTGCTGCATCTCTGGCGGCCAGTACACCAGATTACGTTCTCCACCATCATCCCCACGAGACGACATGTTCAAGAGTGGTCTCGGTTCTGCGTCGCCGTCATCTTCAGAGGAAGGCTGGACATGCGCGGAAACGAGATCCCGGAGGCGGGGATGGAACCACATGAGACTCCACCAGTTCTTGAGCCGCCACGGTTTGAGGCCGTCGATGTAGGCGTTGTGGTGGATGCCTACGGGGACGACGCCGAAGAAGAAGTCTGTGTAGAGCGGCATGTGTCCCCAGGAGACTTTTGCAAGAGGGTCGGCAGCTGCAGTGATGTCTTTGTTATCTATGAGTTCCTTGGGGATGCTATTTATGCGTGGACCATCGGGAACCCCTGCTTTGAGGGATTCGGCGAGGACGGCGTTTGCATCGTCAAGCTGGACAAAGTAGCCGTCTTCTTCGGCGGAACAGGTTGCCGGAATAGTGGTGAAGTTGTAGTCCAGTCCGATGCCGAATTCGAACTGTTCGCCCGCGAGGGCCTTTGCAGCGATATCACGTACTTCCGGACTCAGAACCGTCAGATCATACGTCGAAGCGCTGCCGTTCCAGGAAGAAGAGAGCTGCTGCGTAACCCATTCGCGCCAAATCTCCTGCTCGCCGAGGACTTCCCCGAGGAGAGCCTGGTCGCTCCAGAGCTGTCTGCCACTGAGCGCCACGGCGGCAATCTTCTGCTTGCACCGGCGGAGGACTTGACGGAGGGAGGACATTGTTCCCATGATCATGCCGCTGTTGATGCATCTCGGGCGGACCTTTCTATACTTCCGGGCTGGGTCGAAGAGCAAAGGGAGGACGGTGTCTGTTTCGGGGCCGTAGAGCTCCTGCGGCATGGGGGACGGGGGCCAGTGGGCGTAGTGGGGGGAGGAGCCGGATTCGCTGTCTGGCTGGCAGTCTTTTGCGGTGGTGACGATGATGGATTGTTTGGGGGGTGGGAGAGGAAAGTTGGAGGAGGAAGAAGAAGAAGAAGAAGAAGATGCTGCTGCTTGCCATTGCTTCTGGAGGCGTTCGTTGGCTTCGTCGTTGAGCTGGTGGTATCGTCGTATGAGCACCGAGGGAGGCAGCTGGAACCAGATATCGTACGCGTCCACGAGAACAGCCAGGTCATCGTCGTCCGCGCCACCGTCAATGTCGTCACCATGGCTGAGCATCTCTTCGATGACGGCGAGCAGGCTCTCGAGCTTTGCGATGTGGCTGCCTGCAAAGTGCCACTCTGGGCGGTTGAACTCGCCGCTCCAGTTGAGCAGCGTGGGGAGGGGGAAGCCCAGGGCGACGGCGGACAGGATGCTCTTGCAGAGGTTAGGGTGCGGCGAGTCGGCGGGCATGAAGATCCGGAGACGACGGTTGCTGCCGGTGGTGGACTTTAGGGGGGTAGGGTTGAGGGCTGAGAGGGCTTCATGGGTGAGGATGCCGGATGATGGGGGGGTTTTGGTTGTGCCGTAGCGGAGTTGTGTTGAGGCGGACTGTGGACCTTGGTTAGATGATGGATTGAAAGTTGTGTGAGAGAGAGAGAGAGGAGGTTTGTGAGTTTACCAAGGCTGAGAAGAAGAGGCTGGTGGTGAGGATCACGAGGCATATGATTTGCCATATGGCGCCGTGGGAGAGTAAAAGGGAGCATCGTCGGTATGTAGAGGGCTTGGTAGAGGTGGGTTGGCTATGGTGTTTGTGTTTGGGTAGGACGTGGTATTCTTTGTGCGCTTGTTGAAATAAGTTGGCGCGTCTCATTTTCACAACTCGGTGTGTTGGTGAGATATTGGGACAAGCTTATAGAAGTCTTGGGAAACACCGCGCATGATACATGCTCGATATTTTGTCCCATTCACGACGATGCCAACCATGTGAAGACGATTGAATGTGGAATGGCGATATGAGTGATGTTGGTTATGATCTGTTGAAGGGTTCTCCTGGAAGCCGCAGCCTGTATGCACATGTTCTAGCCGATCATCTTCGACACTCTGTTCATGCACACAGAAACGTGGGTCTCTTATCGAGCCCCCGTGCCAGATCCAGCAGCGATGAACACAAACCCACTCAGGGGGGATGCAAAGACAATAGCGGTAAAAGAGACACGCATCATCGTGGGCTTGACTTTTGATTAGCTGAACGACTCATTGTATTTGTTGGGTTGCTACTAACCGGGGGCTTTTGATCGGTGCCGTCAAATCTGAGTTGACTCCGCGACTTTCGAACCAGGCGGTTCCAGGCGCGGGCTCTGTTCATTTTTTGGCACTACTCGCACGTGGGCGAGGATCGGCTTTTAAGGGGTCAAGCTTCCACAGCATCAACGTCATCTGCGGCTGGCTGGGGGCGGTTGACCGTTCTTTTACCCTCTCTTGAGTGGGCGTTGTTGATTTAAATGTGCCTCATTACTGTAAGTACGCACAGAGGAGTATGCGTGTGTGCATGATTTGCGCAGCTGGGTCACCGGGGTGATCTATGCCCCCCTTAGCTAGTAGAAGCTGATGAGAGGCGCGGTTCATCTACTCACTCGCTATCGTCCTACAAAGAGAGAGTTTAGTTTAAGTGCCTATTAGGTTATACTTAGGATATGATCAACTCTAGGCCGCTCACAAGAAGAGATATGAGGCTATCGTGACGAGCCACAGGTCCAACATCGTCCGCAACTTATACAGCTCATTTTTACCTTACGCCTCCGCCATGCCGGCACTGAAAACTCCTCCTCGCGGGTCCGGTGCTGTGTCGACTGCCGGATGGGACTTGCGGACATTTATCGCTTTTGGCATTGTTGGTGAGTGCTGTTCAATATTGCCTTGATGAAGATAGCCTGTCGTATTGACTGAGCCGTCACTTCATCGGCAACTGTATCTGAGTTGACACCAACCTGTGTTCTAGGCTTTGCAAATGCCATTCTTCCATACATCATCCTCTCCAGTCTCTATCTTATTATCACCTTTTCGCAACCCATCGTCTTGCTCATAGAGCTGTTTCCTGCTCTTGGCGTCAAGCTTCTCGTTCCTCACATCTTGCATTACACGCCACACTGGTTCTGGCTTCTTCTCCTCACAAGCTGCTGGATCCTGGCCACCATCGCTGCCAATGCCGCGCCGCCAAATGTCATCGCCCCTATCCGCCTCTTGATTGCGCTACTTGCTTCGGCCACTGCCGCAGTTGGTGAGGTCTTCTTTCTGAGCCGGCTGTCGCAGTACGGCAAGACGGCGCTGGCAGGATGGGGGACCGGGACAGCAGTGGGAGGTGCATTGCGCGCTGTGCTGCCGGTGCTGGTGACGGTCCGCATGGGCATCATGCTGCGTGATGCGACGGGTTATGCTTATTATCTGCTTGTGGCTTTGATGGTTGCTTATTTCCTGGTGCTTCCGTCACCTCGGAGTCACAGAGGAGAGAAGTGGCCAACTGAGATTGAGCTTGCCGCTGAAGACGACGCTGTCTCCGAGATGGGAAGCCAAAACTGTTCACTTCTGTCTGCAAAACCCTCCTCATACATCAGCTTCTGGGAGCGCTTCCGAAGTAATTTGCGGCTTCTGAGCAACAAGCTTCTCAGGCTATACATTGACCCTCTGCTACTCGTCACAGCCGCGCAAATCTTTGTGCTCTCGGGAACACCTCGTGCCAGCATGGTGCTGCAAAACTTCTCAGGCTATTCCACGTTTTTAGCTGCATACGGTCTAGCATTCCAGACTGGGAATGTTATAGCACGATCGACCGCTCTGCTGCTCCGAGCCAGAAGGCCAAGACTTGTCTTTGCCATGTTGGTAGCTTGCTCTCTGGCTGTGATTCTCAACACGGCACTAATGTTGAGCGAGAATGTGTACGTTGCTTTTGGCCTCGTGTCTGTTGTTGGGTGGTTAAGCGGCTTCATGTATATGAACATATTGGGTGCTGCCATGGAGTACTTGGGCAGGAATCCGGAGGCGGACGCTGAGTTTGCCTTGGGGAGTATTGGGGTTGGAGAGACTGTGGGAATACTCATTGGAGGGCTTGCTGGGGTTACGTTTGAGGCACAGCTGTGTGGGTTGGCGAGTCGGAACGGACGGTGGTGTTCTACTATCACATAGACGATTTATTCCAGTACCTCTGGTGATTGAGTTCACCTTCGAGGTCATTATACCATTAGGTAACTAAACACGGAATCACTCGATATATACGACATTAGTCTTCATTGATTTCAGTCCAGAGTGCTTCTATGTGTTTCTTAATTAGGATATGGAAGGCAATGTGTCTCATCACATGAACCTTGCAGTCGTAGGTGATATGGACCTGTCATTGGGCATACCGAGCTTTTAGTCTTCAATTCAAGATGCTGAAAACCATTCGACCACTGCTGGACCTCCCCAATTACCAATGCTGGAAGCTGAAGCGACCGGTTGGCGTTGATTCATATTGGAAATACTACGTTTTATCAAGTCCAAATCTGTCACACGTGTCCTAGCTGCTGTTGCCATTAAATATCGGTCCTGAGGGTATGATGTTGAGCTGGGCCTTGTCAGTCTACATGCTCACATAGTAGAACCTAAGATACATACTTAGCACTAAAATGGGATGCTATATCTCTTGTCGCATGGTGCTTCCATACCTGGCGTCTAAGGAAGCTAGAACGTGATAGCTAAGGTTGAACTGGTTTGCAAGGGGGGTAGATTGTGCGAGCCTGAGATGGTATCGCCACTCCAACAAGCAGATCTCTTACATCTAATTACAAGTCGTAGAAGCTTTTGGTGCTTCTTCCAAGACTGACACCAAGGTAGTACATATGGTAGCTTCATGGAGCCCTCTGATAGGACCGTGCAAACCGAGTTCCAATAGTTTCGTACCGGAATGTCTCATGGAGTGTTCATCCTTAGGGTTGAAACTACTATTCATCGACTTCTCGTCAACTCCACGACCAGTAGAGCGTTAAGCTGCAGAAGAACATTCTGAATGTATTATCAATCAACCTCATCTCTCTTCTACAGGACAAAATAATTATACAACTGCAAACCACGCATGGTTAGCTTGTATGGTCCCTTAACATCCCTCAGCAACTCAAGGTATCTTTTGCCCATCTGTAAATCCTATTTTGGATTTATTCTTACTTGAAGTTAGTCATCTCAGGTGTTATTCTCAATGCACCATGTATTCCTGGCTACTAGTCAGAAATAAATCTCGCCGTTCTGTGATTCAGGGGTCCATCTGAAGAGGACGTGAGTTTTCTCCTTGTACCCCTGCCTCAGTTTGATTCAAAGCCCAGAACCATCATAGTGGACATGATTGACTAACTCATCTTTATGATGACATGGTAACCCTGAATTACACCTCTGGTATGACGAGCCTCCCTGGATATCGATATTCTCGGATGACAGGCAAATTCCCAACCGGTATGCACACCCCATACTTTACCGTTCTGCAGGAAGGGCTCAACCAAGTATCTCGGTACTTGACACGTTTTCTTTGTCATTGCAGCTTTTTCGCGTCAGTTCCTTGATTCCTCCCACTCAAATGATACCCTACGCTGACAGTCGCCCGTTTGCTCGGAACCAGAGCGTCCGATTACACAGCCTCGCCGGTTGCCACGGCTTGGTAATGAGCAAATAGATTAACGATTACTGAGCCCCAATTCAAATGACGAGGTCTGAGATATCGTGGTTCAATCGGTGCCGTGGGATTTCGTGTCTCCGATCATAAGCTGATTTTGTCCGAGAGATCTCGGTAATGACATGGCTTTGCGGCTGCAAGATGATCGTAAGGAATACAGATGGTGGCTGCCTGACTCACCACCTACTGCTGGTATCTTGGACCTTCCAAGTATTGGAATAATGGACGATATTAAAGGCTTCAAAGACAATGTAGAGAGCGCCATAAAAATGCCTTCTATGTGCCAGATGGCCTTGCTGTAATTAAATGTCATTACCAATATATCTTTGCCTATGCCTATAATCAAATCGATACATCACTTTGACACCTCCTTGCCTTATATCCGGGGTCCTCAGCGGATACAACATATCCGTCCAAGGGGGTACCCAAGGCTGGAGGGCGTCCTGTACGTGTTGTATGCCGCTGACGCGGAACATGGTTTTGCCACGCAATAAAGCTAGGCAGCCAGAGGAAGGACGGGAGAGTCTCGGGATTCAAAAAGAGGTTCTCGGTGATCACATAAAATTGTATGATTCGAATGGCTTGCGAGACCTTCCATCAAAATGATATCAGATCGGCTCAATGCTAGGGGGGCAACCCGGTGTGGCATGACGACCCTGCGTTCCCACCGTTCGTATCCATAGTTACTCTAAATTTGGAGGTGCAATACTTTGCCTTTCCAATATTGGCGTGCCGTATCCCGAAACGACATGAAATGATACGCTGTTACGCCCTCTATCCCCGCCTGCGAAATCCTGCAATGGGGAGAAACTGTTAGCCAAAGGAATGAGAGCGGCCGCAGTATGTGCCAGATGCTGTACCTTGTTCCTTGACTCCAGCCCACGTTGACAGTTTCTTGGTTTTCAGGATCCTAATGATACTAACACCCATATGGTTATAATACTCAGTTCAGCTACGTCAAGTCGTTCTTACTGGTTACAAGATGAAGCAAGCCCATCCAGTCAAGACCATCTCACAAAGGATGAGCCTTGACCCGACGTTCCATTAAACTCGCCCCTAAAACTAACCGCTGCTACCCATGGGAAACGATTTTAGCTGCTTGATACAAGAAACAGCTAGATAAGGATGGTCAAGTAGAGATCGAGCAATGCATGCTCGGTAAGGAAAACAGAAAAAAGCTACGAAGTTGCCCGCAGAGGTAACCTAAAGGAGAAAGAGCAAGGTCTGCCCATGTGTATGGGGATGCATCGAATGCTGTACAGAGTATGGTGTTCCTCGGAAGTTAGCGGTGTTGTGCCTGGCTCGAGGAAAGCTTTTTCATATCTGTACACTGCCGTGCGGTTGTTGAACATCGTGTACCCCCCCTATGCTCGCACCTGAACTCCGAAAGCTGGTCAGCAACGCTGATATCTGCGGCTAAACGCCGAATCAATTGAAGAAAAGACCAAGGAACAGGTGAAGCAAAACTTGTTTTGGGGCCGTTCATCTTGCCCACGATGGGCTAGTAGAGGAGTTGTCAGCCTCAGAATGCTTTTTTTTCAAGGGCTGGCATTCCTTCTAGACGAGTTCCGTTGCATGTGCGTCGCCCCGTTGGGGCGGTCGCGTACTTCAGGCGAGCCCTTCCAATCTGGGGCAAGCTGTGCCAACCTACGCGTAAAAGGTTGCCTGCCCTAACGAGAGAAAACCCTTGGCATGGAGGCAAAAGGGGGGGAGATGGATGGATGGATGGGCATGGGATGGGCCATGTGTTTGTCCTTGGGCTACTTGTCGCAGATCTTTGCGGGGGATGGCTCCCACCACAAGGGGTCGTGGTTCGGTCCAAATCGTTGGCCGAACATGACAGGCAGGGGACAGTTGCCCCGAACGAACGGACAGGCCTCGAGATGGGGGAGGGGTGGAAAAAACGTACGACTTCGCATATCTTTGTATTTTAGCGGTCGGAGCAAATCTCTGCACATGCTTGTTGGCGGCTTCAGCCGTGTTCCGATTGGCGTCTAGGAGGAATTCATGACCTGGCTAATGCACTCGTCGGCAGCCCCGACGACGTGATGCCGTGCCAATACACCTCCGGGAAAGCTAGCCAACGGCCCCCAGAGTAGGCCATATACTATGCGGATGAGACTTGGCATCTCGCCAGTTGTCGACAGGCGCCGGCGCTATCATGTTTTTGTCGTGAATAGATCACTTGCTCACTTCGGGTCATGATGTAACGGCACTTCTGCGGACTCTCGTCGCCCCTCCTGCCATGGCCCCCCTCCCCCCTGCCGACTCCAAGTCCCCTAAAAGCATTCCAGCGGATTATTTTCCTTCTGGATTGCTGGGAAAACTCAACTAGTCAACCCGATCCTTGCATTGACTACTTTCAGCCTCGAAGGAGCACTACGATTCCTGCGAGCCTACGGGCTATGGCGATTCGACGGGCCAAGTGTTAGCTTCCAGCCTTACCCTCACCTTGCTTGGTGAGACAGAAGCCAAGCTTCGGCATTTATTCCTTGCACCCTGCTAAGTGGTAGGAAGCGTCAGATCGTTGATGGCGCTGGCGTGTCTTCGTGTAGGGCACTCCCACGTTAGCTCTGTTTCCTCGCCCAAGCAAGCTTTGATGCCTCGAGATATCATCATGAGTGATCGCCTCGTATAGGAGCGTAGGCCATCTATTTGGCGCGGCGTAAGCCAGCTCGCCAGTCTAACGGATTTGCGCCTAGCTGGTAGTTGATGCCAGGGCTCGCTCCGAATGATTATAGGGGCCCGTCTGGTTGCTGATCTCTTCAGCTGTATGGCAATGTAGCACTGGCGCGGGGAAGCTTCTGACATAGGGTACAACAAGCACTGTTCGACTGAACTCATCCCGGTCTTCTTCATTGCTACGCCCACACCGTCAGAGACCCTTTTCCAAGTTCCCGCGACAACAACCCAATCACGCCGTTCAACTTCTCACAGGGGGGCATCATAACCGAGCAGAAATAGAAACTGTGGCTCATGGATCATGCTTCCTTGGATATTACTTGTTTCTACTTTAACAGGGTAAGAGAAGTTTCTTGGCATATACAGCCATTGCGGGGATGAGTGAGGAAGCACTTCTTTGCCGTTCCTTGCTCATGCAGATATCCGCAACGAACCCGTCGTACTTGATCCATAGAACAAGACCCAACACTGCCAATAAAGCGGGAGGCCGCAGCCGTGGTTTCTTCATCAGGTAGTCCTCAGAACGGCTCTTAAGTGGACTTACAATAACTATCAATAAATCCGCATCAACTTCCCTGCAGTCTGCCGCCCAAGGACTTGCTGCTCTTTATCCGACTGTCAGAACTGGTAGCCCCACTCCTCTTATCCGGTCATCGCTGATTGGCCCATCCATCATGCGGATTTCCTAATTCGGTAATCTCCCACTTTGGGCATCTCGATATGAACGTTGGGCTTCTCTCTCTCTCTCACCACGGCCACTACCGACCAGATATATGACAATGGCGTAAGTCTCTTGCCCGGTGTATCTGTTGTAGCGGCGGTTATAAGCTGCAGGAGTGACCCCTGGTTGAAGGAAAGACTATATGCTGCGACTATATGTTGCCACTGCTGTTCAATGGCCCTTCTAGGACTCCCGGCCGGCCTCAGCGCCCGCACGAAACGGCTGCTTCATCTTGGCAGTCTCAAGTAGCAAGCAAAGCATAGTTATTCTTAGGCGGGGTCAAGCACCTGGTACCAGGTAGTATTGCAGACGATGTCATGGAGAAAGAGACAGGGGCAACCTTGAAACCGCATATGGCTGGGGGGGTTCTTATATGGCCGGAAGTCATGTATGGCCAGGACTTGGCAATTCCCATGGGCCCCAGTAACATGCCTTGTCATCGTAAGCTAGGTTTATACAGAAGACATGGACTGAAACAATCCCGCCATGTCAAGTCAAACGGCGTTTATCTGCAATGCTGGAGAAAATATATGGATACCCCATCTCATCGTAAGCCCGCAACTCCCCGCCTTGAAGCCCTGCCTTGTCAACGGAACCAAAACCGGCGTCTCAAAACTCCGTACCACAAGCGATATCCGACCACCATGTCGTCCAAGCATTCCCCCAGTCAGCAGCCCAAACGTCAACTTCAGCAGTTCCCATATCCCAGCATCTCACACACTCGAATGGCCACTCGCCGCACATCATCCACGTGTTCTCATCCCGCCTTCAGCCCCCCCTTTTCGCCACCGCAACCGCCCATCCAGCTTCTAAATTTCTTCACGAATCGCTAGTTCGAAGCACGCGAGAGATCCTTCTTTGGCTCACATGAACCTGCAAACAAGAATAGCACCTAGAAACAAGAAGCCTATAATTGGAATTGTGTCGTGCAGATCGCTTGGCTTCTTCAGACCCCGCAATCCGTTTGTAGAACGATTAGAGGTGGCTGACTCGCGAACCGTGATCTGTGTGCTACGTCTGACTTGCTTGTCGATGTACTTGTGACTTAGATGAGCTGCTTTTGTTGATAAAAATTGCTGAATACAATCTAGCCCATTGCCTATTTCCTCTAGCCAAAACAACTCCCCTCGAGCATTTCCATCACATATCAGCTCAATCTCCGTACATCTCCATTCCTCCCATTCCCTCCTTGGTTAGGTTACCAAAGCGCCAGTTTCACCACGTGAATCCAACAGAGCAGCCAAACAATTGAATAGAAGAAAACACAATCATGTAAACTCCAAAGATACCATTGCCATACCCAAAGGCCTGTATCATATAACCATTGCCGAAACACCATCCACCCTTTTACTCCTCAGCTCCAACTCCCCCATCCCCCTCCGGCTCAAACCCATAATCGTCCTCATACACATCCGAATCTTCCACCTGTGGCGTCCCCGCCCCGGACCTCTCCCGCATCGCGCTCAGCTCAGCCCGTATGTCCAGCAGGATCTCATTCTGTCGACGTATCAGCTCCGCGAGAGCATCCGTGCTCACGGCCGCGGCAGCCGCGGCAGCCGCAGACGTGGACCCTGCCGCTGACGGCGCCCTCCGCTTTGCCTCCCGGCGTGCAAGTAAGTTGTACTTGGTAGCCAAGTCTTCGTACTCTGGGACCTGTTCTTGGTTAAAAGCGGCAAGTAGCAGCGAGTGAGCTTGTTAGCAGAGGTCGATGACGAGGAGTAAGAGGAAGAGGCGGGGGGATTTCAACAACCAAGTTCATGCGTGGAGAAAGTAAGGAAACACTCGTTCAGAATCCCATCATCATCTTCTTCCTCGCAAAGCATGCACACTGATGCCGCTGAGCGTCTGGGACCATGAGTAGAGACTTGGAGGACAGGACAGGAATAGACTCGACCAGCAACTGATCCGTAATGAAACACTGACCTCCTCGCCCCGGGACACTTTGAGGGACGCAGCCGCAACGGCGCGCGCGGCGGGCTTGATTTTGCCATCTTTGTCTACAAGCAACTAACGTACAGGAGGTGTTCAGCAGGAGTTATTGTAAGCAAGCAGCAATGACGTCGATGGAGGGTAAAGCAGTTAAACGAGGTGGACGACAGCTGTAGACGGCTTGGAGGGACCACGTACGTCCTCGCACTTGTGGTGGCCGGCGACACAGTGAGAACACTTGGCGCTCTTCTCTAGATTTCAAGCGCCAGCCCAGGAATGCGGGCCTCGTGTCAGTCGTGAATACCAGGATGTCGATGGTGGCGGGATGCGGAGAGGATGCGCAAAGGGACACCCTCTCGGGAAAAGGAAGAACAAGGTAGCAGGAAACAGAAAGAAGAGGGTGGGAAACAGGGGAGACAGAAGACAAACGAACCACCCTGTCCACGGCAGACATGGCCGGGATTCTTGACCATGCGTCCGGCGCAGGGTCGACACGGCGTAGCCCAGACAGGGCCTTTCTTCTAACTCAAACAAGTATCTGGTTAGGTATTGAACAGGACCGACAACCGCGATTCGTTGTGAGTAGGAAAGGGCTTCAACTCACAGCTGGAGGCTCGGGGGACGTATTGGACGTTTTCCGGCGCGGCATCTATTAGAGGATCCCGACGTTACCCCAGGTTGCTCCAAGGGGTTATGCTGTCAGACGGACGAGGACGGCTGCGCGCAACTCACCACTAGCAACGATGTCTGCGACGAGGGGACGTCGACGGCAAAGTAACGGAGAAAAAAACAACTGTTTTTCCAGGACAAGCCTGGTGCCACACTCGTCGTACACGCACGCCCTCGGGGATCCGCTTCCTTCGGGGCGTTGGAGGTGCAAGTTGGTGTGGGCGAGAGCCTCGACAATTGGAGTGAGTTGATGTCCAAAAGTCCGGAACAAATACTTCAACGGCGACCGGAGACCACCGTTGCTCGAAGGGTGTTTGATGACGAAAGCGAGGGCGCCTATGACGGCAGTGTGTGTCTAGAGATGTCGATACTCCCACAGTCTGGTCGGTTGCCGAGGGTTGTTGAGCCAGAATAGGATCGTGTAGATGTATATAATCTCAAGTCTCCGTAATGGCGAGGGAATGGGTCGTCTCCACACCATCGGGGTGGCCAAGGGGTCAAGTATGAGTGCGGATGACACGCAGGTCCCCAGATTCGGGCTGGGAAACTGACAGGGACGTCGGAATGGATATCGTATATCCTGATGAGAACAGACACTTCCGCCCGCGGAAGTTGAAAACGAAACAAAGTGAAGAACAGACGGGCTATAGAGCTTGCGAAGCTGCTCCCGCGGTCTTGGAGTCTCAAAGTCAAGGACACCTACAGCTGCCGCCTGAGGCCGGTACGCGCGCCACCCTCAATGCCCTCTCTTCTGGGTGCCGGCGTGCGATACAGCCTTGACCCGCTCCGGAGACGCTGCGGCTGCGGAGATGGAGGGGGGCAAAGGACAGAACGTGGGCTTACCCGCGGCCCCCCCAACTGCATCTCCGTTGCAGCCCCTCAGAGCTCCAATAAGCCCTGCACGCACGACACCACCTCTCGGCGGAAGACTTGCCAGCTTCAGTAGTCGAGAAAAATGTTCCGGTCTCGTGAAGTTAGTCAAGGCTAGCAGTAAGGCTGAATGCTGGCCGCACGAGGGCAGGGTGTAAGTCCGCGTTTGGGCTGAGCGCCCAGTCTCAGGCCGGCTTCGTGCCCGACAAAACAGATGAAGGCACTTCAACTGTGTCGAAATTTCGAGGACAGTTCTGGAACACAACCAAACCTTTATTCGCGTGAAAAGAAAAGCCAAAGCCATCGATAAAGAGGGAATTCGAACAAGAAGAAGTAGGCCATCTCAACCAAAGGATGGGGAGGGGAAGTCTCTGGAGACAAGGCTTGCTATGAGCCTGAAACGCACATTGGTCGGATCGAGGCGCTCAAGCCTCGCCGATGAAACGTCAAGCTACAGCCGAGCTTAGTAGTAGGCGTCGACTTAGGTGAGAATCTTGCGAGGCCGGGAAGGATGCCTGTGCCGACATCGCACACCAATTCTTACGCATGAGCACCCTTGTTGCGCCTTCGATCCGTCCTTTAATCAGGAGGAAGGAAAAGCCCATTGCGTTTATTTGGGTTGATAGTCTTCTTTACCTGATAATTTTGTCGTTTCCACTCGCTCACATTATCATCATCTTTGCCCTTGGCTTGGTTCAGGTAGCTCTGAACTCACTGTAGGTCACCTCCCAGCTCTCTAAAGCACATTTCGCATTGACTCGTAAAATGAACAGAACCTCCTCCTGTTAGTGATCGGCAAGGAGGATTCGAGCCATACAGTAGTAGCTGAATCTGTAGTAATATCGTTTTCATCACGAAAGAGCAGCTCCAAAAAGGAGGGCAGACTGCATGAGGCGCTGGGCTTGAACTCTCTCTCCCATAGACTTACCATACAACGTAGCACTGGTGACTTTCCTCGTAGATTGCTTCCAACTAAGCCAAAGGAGCATCAGAGGCCCTCTGCCAGGACTAGCTCGCAGTGAAGGGAATTTGGCCGTGTATTCCTCCTAGGTAGAGAACATGGAAGAATACGCAGGGCCAGCTCCTCAGTGTGCTCGATGATGGCCATAAAAAAAGCCTGGTTTAATTGAGACATAAAGGCAGTCAATCGACAGCCCACGCTTGCTGTTCGGCGATATGTTTCATCCAAGACGGCGATATTGGCGGACTCGACGTTCATCGGCGGAACTCTGCCGAGAGCGGCAGAAGCCTGCATCTCAGCTGAGTTGGTGTGCTCTCCCTGCTTGAGACCTGATATGTGACAAGTAAGAAAAGACGCAAATTACCTCACCGAGTTCGCAACCCCCACAGCTCGTAGTAAGACACGGTGACAGTCGAAGCGGCTGCCGTCGGTACACGAGGGGCCAAGGACTATGTTCTGATGCCGCAGTCGCGAAGCCAATGCGAAAAGTCTTGCAAGGCGCTGGCCGCCAGTTGCTTTAGAACGGCTTGGAATCAGCTTGTTTAACCCAATGCAGGGAAGAAAACCCTGAAGACTGCGGCAGAAGATCCTACGGAGAAACTGAACGCACCTTGTGAACGCCACTGGAGAAACGCTAGCACGCCCAGTTGCTGCCTCGCACTTGTGATTGGAAGCTGTCAGTCTTGTAGAGCGGCATTCCCTTGGTGACAAGCAAGCCAAGGGAGGCTTGATAGGTAATAATACTACTACTCGTGTTGCTCGTAATAGTATATACGTGTGGGATCCCCTGCTAGCGCTTCCCTCGGCAGCCCATATCGAACTGCACAGTAGTATCGGGATCTGCGACGGCTCGCGGACAAGTGCCGATCACTTATACCATCTGTAGCCATCTTAATCTCGAGCTTGTTCGCTTAGCCCACGAGTGTGAATGCTACATACCTATGGGCTATGTATTAGGGCGTAACCGGGCCGTGTCTTGGGCTTTTCAGCCTGCGTGCTACAAAGTAACAAGTACTGTAGTATGCGACGGGGGTCGGTATTGAGAGAAGAAAAGCGCCTGACACGAGGTGGACTTGGCAGACAAGACATGACGGCTTCGCGGGATGGCTTCAAGGGCATGAGAAGAGTTGGATGCGCTAATGCGACTCGTCTCCTTTCAGCAGCAAGTGCCGTCGATCATCTACACGGATAGCCACATTCCACGAGGCTGTCAGCTTCGTCGCCCGTTGATGAGACGGGGCACAGCCAAACAAGCGTGCAGTTCACAAGGGCTCTGGCAAGGCACGTCATATGAGGCTGTCAGCGGGAACAGGAACCATGACTATCGATGTACCTACTCGATAGGTCTATAGCAGCGATCCCGTGCCTCGACTATACTGTCCTCATTGACCATGATGGCTAGGCGGAAAGAGGCGGCGTTTGGGGGGGCTGAGCGTCTTCCCGCCTTCTTACGTCAGTATCGAGTTGGCATCTGTGCTTTGACGCAAGGACTTCTTGGTACTGCAGCATGTATTAGTATGTGCTTTGATGCCTTGCGGATCTATTAGTACTTTCGAGGCTGATCGGCACTCGAGCTGAAGGGAGAGAGAACCTACAAGTACAAGCCGTGTTTCCCAGATTTTGCCTCGATAATGTGTGCACGTCGAAGACAAACTGCCCCAGGAAGAGAGAGTATAGTCGGGCATACTATCTCGTGTTAGTTCTCAGCCCTTCAGGCACCAGAACCCAAGCGCCATCCTCTTAACACACAAACTGTCAGGGTGCTGACCACCAGCTTTTGCTCACCCCACGGCGTTGCGCAGTAGCGTCGGGGATCGGTTGGGCCGAACCAAGGATGGGTGGAGAGGGTCTTGAACCTCCATCCAGGCTTCTTGTACGCGAGAGTGGTGTTGAAACACAGCTGGACCGAGATTGGGTGTGTGGAAGAAGAGGACAGAAGACGCGGTACGGCATAGAGTGACCTCAGGTAGGCTCTCCTTGTGCTCGGGCGTAAACATGGTCCTGGGGCATCGACAAAGGGGAACTGCAAGTATACGCCCACAGCAACCACAGCTGCTGGAACCCTTCCAACTGAAGGAGACCGTCTGCGTCATAGTATCAGAGCCTTGCAATCGGCCATCTGTACCTGGGTACTATCTTCAGGGATCTCTCCATGCGAAAGGTACCTAGGTAATATTGAGTGGCCCCGGCGAGTTCTCGCTCTTTTCAATGCAAGTGAGCATCCGGCTCAGAATGCCATTGCTCCCACCAGGCCTGTTGTTACCCCAGTACTTAGACGGACTTGGTACTCCGCACGCTGAACTTGTCGAAAATAAACTCCAGACATCGGCGATAAAACCAAGGGACCTGGGGCTTGGGGTAGGTACACATCAACTGTGGGTGCGTGTACCCTGTAATAGAAAGCCTCGACTCCTCCAGTAGTTTTTGAGAACCTGCGCATGTGAGCTCGTCCTTGGCTGCCTTCCTCTCCCAGCAAACCAGCGTCACCTTCGGCTCTCGCGCCCCGGTTTCGTCAACAATCACATACTGAGCCCGTCATGTTGGCTTCAGGCTCAATCAATGGCATTGACACCTGAAACAGAGAGATCTAGCATCATATGTCTGGTCTTTGCAGCACATCCCAAGTCTCCCTATGGCATCGCTCGGTACAATTTCACTCATTGGTTCTGTATACGAGCAACACCGCAGATAGGTATTTACACAAACGACGCCAGATGTGAATCAGATTATCTAGGTAGCTCCCTAGCCTCGTAGATCCTCACACAAGACACGGCTGTTTCCGCGTAGGACAGAAATGCGGAGGCTATATTCCGTCGAGCCAAGACAACGGGTGTTGCACCATCATCAAGGTTCTTGGAAGCCGCAGATCAGTTTAGCAGCCCAGGGTAGCACCAACCCGTGGGAAGAATCGGTCGTACGTGAACCTGAATGGTTACAGGCGGCAATTTAAGCAATTCGTAAACGCCGCCGCTGTCGAGAGCCCTGGACAAACCGAAATTTTCCCCGCTGTGAGCAAGTAAACTGACATGGTTCGAACCTGAGAAGGCTTTCAAGTCCTGGCGTATGTTCGCCAATGCATCTGAACGGATCCTGGCAGCTGGAGCTGAAAGTCGATACTACCCCAACGTTGTATACACTGTCTAAACCCATGACAATGCCGAATTGCCAAAAATCCTTCTCTTCTTCTTTTGACCCAGCCTCCTCCCCATCAGTCAACCACGCGGCAGATCCCAGAAAATGCTTGCACAAGCTCGAAGAAAAAACTGTTAGTCACACCTCAAACGTCGTGTAAAACAGATCTACCTGGAAGATCCCTCCCCTCCCCAACCCCCCTTGTACACTTTCTCCTCACTTCCCCATCCCACCACCAGAAAGGGCAGCCCACAACGCCAAGATGGTGTATTGCGCTGGCAAAAGAAAACGCATGTGCTCCGCGAGCCATGCTTGCCAGCTGCAGGAACATGGGCGGCGAGCTTGGCTACTTCTGTTGGCTTTTTTGCCGGCAAAAGGGCTTCTTGAGTGGCCAAGCTGATGACCGGAAATGCTCCGGGATACTATCAGTGACTGGTACCGTACGAGGCATTATCTCGTGGACAAGCCGAATTCTGAGATTTAATATAGGGTTGGTATAGTAATCTGATCAACAAGTACACAGAAACACCAAACAAGACATTCCAAAGTCCGACATTATCTAATCCCCTTATGCACTCCAATTCTTAAACGCCATGAAAGCGTCCCAGTACCCCCTCCCTATCCTCCAACCAGATCTACGTGCACAAACTGCGCGTGCCTTGCGTGCCCGCCCGCGAGCCAAGCTCTATACGGGATGAATCTGCGCAGCGGTGCTCTGCATATGCAGACCACGCTCTTTTCTTCAATAGCAGCGGTGGTAGCCGCTCAACAGCCATCCATACAATACGAAAAAAGGGAGAAAAGTTAAAGCGGTGGCAGTAGTACCAGCAGGCACCCCTTCGGTCGTAAATACAACTCTTCTCTTTCTCCCGTCTAGCCAGCCACGCTCTCCGGTTCAGGCGTTCCGAAGCGCGAGAGGGATGCCTCATTATTACTTTGCTTATCTCCATCTTGTTTTTTTCCTCCAATGCTCACGCGCCGTCGGACTTTAATACAGGTAGGTGGAAGTATATCTGCCCTATGTGCGTTTTTGTATGTTCAAAGCCGAGGAGATAGGACCTCAAGTGTGAGTCGATGACTCTCATCACAGACAAATGCAAATAGTAGCCGTACTCCACAGAGCCCAAAGCAAGAAATAGCAGCCCAATTTCGACATCCGAAGTATATCTTCTGGATGGATGTATGTATCTATCCACGTCCATGTGCCCTTACCCGTCCTCCATCCCAACCCCTCGGGCTCTTTGCTCCATACCTTCAGCTTGTCTCGTCTTGTTCTGTCTCTGATCGTAGTATCGTAGTCGTAGTATCTTTTGTTCCATCTTCTGGTTGTCTCGCAGTTCCCGCTCTCCCCTCTGATCCCATTCTCCCCCTTGCATTTTGACCAGAGTGTTGGTAGGACAAAGCCCCAGCTAGTATTCAGTACGTTGTTTCACTCTTCATCTCATAAATGTCCCGAGTTTATGTGAGACCATACGAGAACGTTACGTATACGACTCCAAACCGCCCCTTCAGGTATCCATCAATATCCTCAACCAAAACAAGAACAGGAGAGAACGGGACTGAGAGCAAACAGGGATCTGCCTTGCCGTTCCTCAATTGTACACACCGTTATCTGTGCAAAATACAAGCGCAGTGGCGTACAATTTGCCACGTTTTACCTTCCACAGCAGCCCCGACCTGCAACACCAAAGGAAATGCCCCCCATACAGAATAGAAAAGACAAGCCATCGCATCTGCCCTTCGTCTGCCTTTCTCTCTGGGCAGTGTGACCTCGGGACACTTCCCGGAGGGGCTGCAGTTAGCCGCCCACCTCGGCCTTGCTCTGGCGACTCCTGATGCTGTATGTGTCTCTCGTCCCGCTTCTCCACTCACTGGAGGTATGTAGTTGTATATTCCATTGATCATGTGTGCCTCTCGGTGAATCTTGCACACTAGCAGAGTCAAGCCAGCTCCACTGGCTATTGGTTTGGCTGCTTACACTGGAGTCTGATGTAGGCGCTGTCTGAGCGATATCGGCTGTAGTGGTTCAAGGACCAATTGCTCCAAGTTCATAGACATGAGAGCAGTATACCTGCACATGGTCCAAGAGCTTGTACCTATATCCTAGAAGTATTCCCAGTCCCAGAGATGCCCCCTGGCCCGCTGGTATTACATGCTCGGATTCTTGCCGCTCCGGCTCTTCTGTACGGCTGCCTACAGGCATCACAGCATCAGACCTGCGTGTACAAAGACCGCACGTCCACCTCCCGTCCGTCTAGGCTCGGAACGACACGCCGCTAATGCACCCGGATCGGGTTCTAGTCGGGCAACTGGAACGCGGAGGGAGATGCGGAGGCGTGCCGTCATGTTGCTGAGCCACTGCTGAAGACGGGCTGATACTTGTTAACGAAAAGTCCCCCCTATGCGAGGAAGGAAAGTATTCGCAGGCCCATCGTGAAACGGCATGGACTCCCAGTAGTAGCGTGGGGGATAGGATTCGTCGGCATGAACAGGCTTTTCAGCTTCTCACGCGTGCATCCCTTGCCGATGATAGTCAACGCATCACATGGGCCATGCTTGAGTCCAGGATGCGCTCCGTTCGCTTCTTTGAGCGCCCCATTGGGAAGTGCATGCAAGCATGCATCAGAGTCAACCTCAGTCTGCATCTAAGCCTTTGCGAAGGATCTCCCATAGAGATATGAAGGAAACCTCCGTGACCGTTGTGAAGAGCGGCCAGTCCGGTCAAGGGAGGTTGCGGTTACGCCGTTAGCTTGACGGCACCATGGCGGCCACTCCAATGAGGAGGCTCAATTACCGCCAAACCCAACGACTGCCTCCGTCGTCAGCAGCATCCATTAACCCTGCGTCGCGTCATCAGCGCTCTGGGTCTTGGCACCGAAGCCGAGACTCCTTCCTGATCTTCCCCGAGCAAGCATCAAAAGCAGCATAGAGCTTACGCTGCAGCCATCGTCACGACGACAAAGCATTGTTTCATGATGCAATCGAAGCGCAATGACCACCAGCCAGCCATAGCCTCCCCCTTTCCTGTTGTCCGACAGCGAGGGCAATACTGGACTCCCCGCTTCGTATATGCGGCATTCTTTGAAGCGCACGTACACTTGGCGGTTTGTCAATTGGTACCGTCGGCTGTGTAAGTGGTCATAGGATATCTTGCAAGCGCAAGCCATAGGGCTGGCCCGGTTCCAGCCCTTCTGTCGTTGATCTATGTAGTCGAGGCGCAACCTTGCCTGTCCGTATTAGCAGGCGGACTGCTCATCCAGCAATGGCATTTGCAATTGTCATCTCAGGCTGCACCAGTCAGTGCCTGGACGGGCAGCTTCTGTAATACAGAGAAGAGAGACGAGATGAAAACAGGCTCAGAGGCAATCGTGCCAAGTTCGAGCTAAAAGACGCTGATTACATGTGCCACAGGACAATACAAGCATTGCCTTGAGCTGGAGGGTTGCACCACATATGGAGTACTGTAGACCTAAATGAGAAAAGGCAAACCGCGGCTTTTGCTCTGTCGAACCCAAGTGAAACTGGGCGGAAGGCGCCAAGCTGGCCGAGTCTTCGATGAGACCATCCCAGCACTGCCTATTCGCGGCGAGAACTTGTCTGCCGTGCGCCACATGCGGTAGGTGAGAGACACGCAGCAGCGAGCAGTAGTGAGAGTAGACAGCATTGTGGCGTGGCGCCTTAATGAAAAGGTACTTCGACAGGTGCTGGTCTCTCCTTGTTTTCGCTGCGATGCCATTGCCAGCGCCAAAGACAGACATACAGAAAAACTTCATCTCCACGGACGGCGATCAACGAGCTCTCGTAAACAGGGCAGCCGCTGTTTGTCTCAGAATGGGCTGATTTTTCTTCTCATCACTATTTTCAAATACGAAAGTGAGTGACGACGTAAGGAGCAACGAGGACAGCCGTCAACAAGAAACAGCTGCTGCGAGGTGGTCGTGAAACTCCCAAAGGCAAGGCGTTGCTACGGCTCGCGCGCTTCTGAGCAGCCACTGAGCCTGGTTGATGACACTGTAGGTAGGTATGTTTCCGATCCTGGATGGTGGGCTTTTCCTCACTCTCCCGCTATCACTCGAAAATAAGACGCCATCCTCAGCAAGAATGGGGTCTAAGTAAGCGAGCAGTCTGGGGCAACAAGTGGGAGCAACTGGTGGCTTCAGTCACTTGCTCACCTCTCCCAATTCCTTTGCCGCTCTCGCGATATCCGATGCTCGAAGTCCGCGCCGTTCCTTCCGTGTCCGCGTATCCCTGATCTGATCTGTTCAGCGGTGCTTTAGTGCCCCCGCGACACTGGAAGCCAGGGCCGCGACCTCACGAAAATGGCCATGTGTACTTCGTACAAGGACTTTGTATGTACAATTCTAGAGTCCTTGCTTGTGGATTCAATGCGACGCTTGACCGGCCCAGCGAAAAATAGAGACGCGGATGGTGCCGTAGCGGCTCCGTAGCGGGGGTCAGGGCTTCCCCCCCTTCCCCCAGGAGGGGACCAAGATGGCGTTGATCTCGGGCCATGGGTGATAGTTAGCGTTGATTGTGGGAGCATGAAATGCCCGAGCAATCAACAGGAAGTAGTGCCAGCGCTGTGCGAAGTGGCACTGCCTTTTCGTCGAACATATGAGGTCGAGAGGCGGGAGAGCACGAACGGCGACCAAAAGGGCATCGAGAGAGCACGAAGGGCATCTCTGCGTCATCAGTGGCCAGCTCATCGACGGCTATCCCCTTCCCTCTGCTTTTCGTCGCATTGCATCTCCGCCCGACCTTGTCATCAAGCAAAATCAAAAGGGAAACCAGGGGTGTCGACATGACCAGGCCTGCCGAGAAGATGCCAGCGGAGAGCCCGCAGAGCGTCATGGCTCAACAGAGCCAACCAGCGATGGCTTGAAGCAGCTTTGTGATGCGCGTCGAATAGGGCACCAGAGACAAGGAGACAAGGAGACAAGGAGACCTGGGAGATGAGAAACACTGGCCGCAACTAAGCGATCTCGGTTGCTAGGCTTGGGCTCGGATAGATCTTCCAGGTGCCGGTCTAGGCTGTGGGCCTCGTCTGCTAGACACATCCCCGGCCATCCCTAGGCTACTGTATCCAGATCGTCCTCACTAGGCGACGCGCTGCGGACCCGATGCTCGTGGGGCGCGGGAAGCGCATCGGAACATTGAGCCTAGGGATGTTGGGACCAGCGTCGTGTGGGTAGCACTTGGGCCTTGTTGCTCACCTCATCATTTCAGGCTGTGTCTTCTCTTCGCCGTGTCTTCCTCTGCCTCTGCTCATGCCACTTCCTCTCCAACATACTCTGTTTGTGCTCGTTTCAATACCCAGGTTGCGCAGAGGGCCTTTAGCCGCCTGGGCTTCTGCAAAGACCGGGGTCAACACTCCTCTCGAATCGCGATGAGCCCAGGTAGTGAAGGGTTAGACGGCGGTGAAACGACGATGCACAGTCGAGTCTATTTTAGATGCGCCGTGTCTCAGAGTCTGCTCATGATACCTCACCGAGGCCGCTAGGAAATGCAGCGAGGTCCCATATCACCGGTAGGACGGAAGAGAAGACGCCTGTGAGCCTCGGAACTCGTATGCGGTAGCCCTGTCATGGGCATCAATCGGGAAACGCCTGCCTGAGGTGGGCAGCTGCGTTGCGCCTGTGGTACCGGTCACGAATGCGCCACGCCATCTCATCAGAAGTCTAACAAGGATGTCGATGGTAGGGAGTTAGAGAGCCCAGGGAAGCCTAGTGGGCATCGATGCGGACAACCACTTGGTTAAGATTGTGTGGCTTTTTTCTTTCCCCCTCTGTCCTTTCGTTTTGCGTCTTATAGCACGGAACGCGGCCTTTATGTCGGGTTGTCTCGCTGACCTCTTCCTAAGACCGCCGCGCTCGCAAATATTGCACCGAGAGTCTCGATTTCACGAGACTTGACGGAATCGCCCAGCGGCAGCTCACGAATGGCCCTGGTCCGGAGCAGGTAGCACAAAAGTTCCCACATTGCCCATATCATACATTCCCCATCAATGTCACGGAGGCGCAACAATCTAGGCAAAAGACAACCACCATCGGGGCCTCCCTTTCGCCACCTGTTGCGCAACCTGGTACGAGTAGGCGTGGAAAGAGGAGGTGACAGCGGCAGCGCGTGCGGTTGCGCATATCTCAACAGAGGCGTTGTGAGGTGGTGAAGTGGCAGATGCGATAGAGGTACATGTGCAACCGCTTCGTGAGTTTTTCTGCCCGCTCTGTGTACAGTCACAGCGGGATGCAGGCCCATCCACCTCAGATGGAATCTGTGAATGATGGCGCATGCAAGTATCCATTTTTGGCACTGGGAAACAGAGAAGACACAACGACCGCCATCTTGACTCTTCATGATCTCATATGAGCCTACGCCATAGGCTTGGATGCGTACCTACCCATCACACACATGCAGCTGCTAGCGCAGGACAGGCTGTCGACACACAAGGTTGCTTCCGCTGGTGGCCATTATGCGTGCCGCCAAAACGTCAGGCCGGCGTTAGAACGCATAAAAGAGAGACTGCGAGCGGGTACAAGGCCGCCGTCGCTGATCGTCCGAGACACCAAGGGAAATTGAGCTCCGGGTTTTATGAAAGAATGGAGCATTGCGGTTGGATCGGATGTAGGTCCGCTGTTTGTAGAGTAAGAAGCGAGATTGATCAAGAGACAAGACAGACAAGACAGCATGAAGTGGGCACTGAGTGATGCGTGTGGCTAGCTGGACCAGAACATGCCTTTTCCGGTGAAGTCGAGATCCAGAGACCCGGCAGATGGGATGTCGTACAAAATGCTTGCTCAACCAAGCGTGCAACTCGCCGCCTTGAAGCCTGATACCGAGCTGGACGGGGACGACAATTGAGCATCTTGTGGTGATACGCAATGTATAGAAGATGGTCTGTTTCTCTCCTGGTCCGTTGCAGAGTGGGATCTAGGCCAAAGAGAGCAGTTGCCATTGGCTTGATGCCAGTTCAGCAGTGCTCGTGATGAGAGCCCTAGCTCGATGCGACAGCCTGTCCATCGATGAGTCCCCCGATGAGGCCCCCCCAAGCCGTCACCAAGTCCATGGTGCCGTGTCTCGCTTGGGGTGCGGAAATGCCCCATGGATCGTCTGACATCACCTCGACATGGTGCAGCTAAAGCAAGGTACTCCAGTCGTATTCGAGTGGCAAAGGCGGCTCGGGAGATGATCTTGTTGGGATTAGGATGTGTCTGTGTTTGTCCATTCAGCGATGCTCACCTGCTGCTGACCCATGGGGACTCCTCTTGCTCGAACCTCGCCGACTCTCTCTGCTTCTTCTCCGGATTGTCTCCAGCTCAGCCACATGCTTGACGTCCATCGGAGTCCCCTGAGATGAGGCAGCAAGATGGCGCTCGGCCGCATTGCGTACAGCCCCCCGGCGCCCGAAGACCCGTGATGGCACCATATATGTAGATGATGGTCCCTGTAAGCAGCTGCAAGCAATGAGCGGTAACGCCATGGCTGGACGAGGCGCCGTTTGATGTGCTGGTGGGAGCTCAATGGACGACGAGGCGAGTCGCTACAATCCATGTCCAGCCACTGGAGCAAGACCCTGATTGCCTGACCTGCGCTGCACGAGACTCGCCCTTGCCTTAGCACTGTACCTTACTTGCTCACTGGGCACGAAGTACATCCAGACGCAACGCAAGCTGTACCTGTACATGTCGATACGTGTCGGAATAGCCGTTGATGAGGGGAACAACGGTTGAGGACCCCGATGCCGTGACGTTCAGCTCTCCATTGATCGGTAGAGGTACGTGAATCGAGGTATACCCTATCTGTAGCTGTCAAGTGCCCGCCCGTGCTCCTTCCAAGTTGCCGTACAATTTCCATGTGTCCTTCCCGTCATCTGCTTGGACAGCGTCATTCTTGCTGGTCCTGGACAAGGTTGTTCGTTCCTGCCTGCCACGAAGGACTGTCTGCCAGTCAACAGTGCTCGAGGAAGGCGCCAGGGGAGGGCCGCAGGGACATGTGGATCACGGCTCGCGCTACTGCGGCTAGTGGCTAGCGGCATCACTAGTACAGAGCTGCAGCAAATCCTTTGCTGCTGCCACGCCCACCGGCTGCGAGGGTGTGGGGTCGGGCGAGGGTGTGCTCGCCTGTGCCGGGAGGGGGCGTGCGTATAAGAGATGCACCCCTTGTGTTCCCCTGGGCTGCTGCCAGCTTGGATGTACTTCAAGTTGAGGCCCTGCAAGAGAGACAGCAAGGTACCCAGAATCATGGGATGCGTACTCGATACTCTGCATCACGCAGTAGCAGAGCCCGTTTCGGCCGTACCAATACCTCGGCCATACCTGGCGGCTTCAGCATCCCAGCCCCGGCACCCTTAGACGGCTAGCGGAGACGCTGCGCGGGAACCTCGTCTCTCTCCCGACCTTCTAGTGCTTGCACTCACCTCTGCATCGTATTTGATCCGATATAAGGCATCTGGGGGACGATTCTTAACCTCGACCGACCTCGACGCGCATCATATAAGAGGCATCGCATCTCCAAGGCCGCACTTGACGTCGGCTCGCATATTTTGCTTAGTCTGCGGCACGCATATTGCACGTATTATCCCATATATCAGCACCGACACTGTCCTGCTGCATCTTGCGTCTTTGCCCCGGCGGCATCGAGTCATCATCCCCATCTCATTCTGTCCCAGCTCACATCTTCCCGTCGTCTCATCTGATAGTCCTGCCCTGCTCTCTATATCTACTCTGGCATCCTCTCCACGAGAGGCCTCCCCGCTCAGCATGTCCTTTTCAACTACAATCTGGGATTATCCCTCTCCCTCCTCGACCACGCCCCCAGTCACCTCAGCGTGTACTTCCTCCACCTCAGTGGCATCACCCTCAGCTTCGCCGCCAGACACAACGTTCCAAGTTCAGTCTCAACCTCTATCTTCGGAATCGACACCAAAGGTCTCGACCCCTCCTGGGACGGTTGACCCGGCAGACATTACGACGACTCCTGCTCCGACAAGCAAGAAGAAGAAGAAGAAGGCGTTGATGCCGGTTAACCACGGCCCGCTTCGGGAAGAAGACGACTGGACCAAGGTCAAGGACCCCAAGGAGAAGAAGAGAATACAGAACCGGGTTGCACAAAGGACATACCGTATGGCTTCCTGTATCCAAGCATATTAACTCATATTTCGTTCAGACGACATCATGACTGTAAAGGAGCCCGTTGTTGCTGACCAGAGAGACCCCAAACAGGCCACCGCATGAAAGCACGCCTGGGCGAGCTGCAAGCCCGACTGGATAGCCACGAACGGAGTCAGACCCAGCAGACAACACCAGACAACGGTGACTCCCCTACCACCACTGAACTCGTTCGAGGCTTTACAGCCATCAATCAGATGTCTGGCATCGAATCTCCATCATCCCCCAACGCTCAGGATAAGGCCACCATGATTCAAGTGCCTACAATGCAGCAGCCTGCCATGTTTGAGCAGCCTAGCGATGGAACTGAGCTCATGTTCTCACAGATGCCTCGCAACACTCTTGGCAGCCCGCAGCACACACAGTCGTCTCCCGAAGCCCACGGTCTGCTGTCTCCACCAGGTCATACCCTTGGTGATCGGGGTTCCAAAGTTCCCCAGGACTTCGTACTCGACTGCTTGCGTTTCCAGACGCACTTGCTAAATCGCCTCAACAGTCTGCAGCAAGAAACCAGCTTCAACCCCTCCTACACACCCAGCAATGGGGTAGCACCACAAGGTGAGTCGCAATCAGCGATTGCATCAAGGAGTTGCAGTGTGGACTAACTCCGACTTAGGTCCAGACGGCGTGACCCAGGCTGAGCAAGTGTCCTGCGCTGACGCATTCTCTCCCACTCACGTGGAATCTATGGAGTTCTCATTTGATTCCAGCATGGATCCGTGGAAGAATGACAGCATGTCCAAAACACGGTCCACGCATACAGCTACCAGTTCCATTTCCTTCCCAGGACTTACTGCTGCTACAACCCCCAGCGCAGTTCTGGGCAGCCCCATCATGACGGACTCAAGCCAGAACCTGCGGCCTGCATCTCAGCCAAGCACTCAGCACACCTCTCTGGGCGACAGCATTGAGAGCATCCTGGAGAATGTCCAGGCAGCTGGTTTTGACAGCTTCGACGCCCTTGTCTCGGCCTACTACTGCGATACTTTTGCTGAGGCGTCTCCCCTAGCCAATGAGCAGCGTCTGAGTCGCAACAGGCGGCTTCCCAAGGTCATTGACGACGTGTTCCGAGCTACCAAGGGATGGAGCTCGTGGGAGCGCCGTGGCTTTCAGGAGGAGATTCTCAAAACCGCCGAGTCTATGCTCACATCAGAAGGCGCTGGCGCACGATCTTCCTTGATGGCCAAAATTACACCTCTGCTTGAGTCGCACGACCCATCCAATCCGGCGGCCACAACAGAAGCACTTGTCAACCTAAAGCGATCCATTCAAAACGAGGTAAGTAAACGTGCCGTGAGAACTTTCCAGTCTTGGACCAGACTGCTGACTTTCACAAAAGCTGCCCAACTCGTGGGCCCTGACAATGGCTCTCGCTGCTGATTCCCGGAACTCATGGCAGAGAGACCGTTCGAATACGGCACTGGCGACGACTCTTCTCGTCAACTTTGCAGGCCGGATACCCAACGATCAGCTGCTGCAGATTCTCGGTGCATGTCTCTGAATGAAGTCGCGCGGCTGACCTTGCTGGCTAAAGACACGCCCTGGTCTTTGCTCCCTGCAGGCTGTATTCCCTCCAGCTTTGCCGCTCGACTGCGCATAGAATTGGTACGTTGCCTTATAGGCGCCACAGCAGGCAGTGGTCCCCATAACATTCGCACTCTGGCTGACAGAAGTATCTAGCTATCGCACCTACAACTTTTCAAGAGTACTGATCTCTTTCGGGAATTTCGAGGTTACGTTCTAATCTCAGTTGGAGCGCTCGGTGCCGGCATTCGAGGCACATGGCGATGATGATGCACATTAGCTTTCGATGGCCGAATGGTTCTACATACTTTCTTGAGCTTCTCTTTCTTTTTCTTCTGATTTGTTATGCGTTCGAAAGTCATTTCTTATATCACCCTTTTCTCATAAAAATAAGGGAAGCAATTCTCTGGGGCTGATGCACATATACACGCGTACCGGATACAAGCTGCCTTGGGTGTGGCAGCTCATGATCGCATCAAAGGTTATCGGGGTCGTCAAAAGATTTGTTCGCGAATTGCCGCATTTGACAGACCAAGAGTTACATTCTGGCTGGGGAAATTTACAAGCTGGCTTTGTGTTGGAAACAATACGGTGAGAGGCAAAATGGGATACCTGGGGCGTTTGAGGGGGTTTTGGATATCAGCCAGCAGTTGCAACCCAGAAAAAGCTTGGAAATATACGCTCGTTGGTCAGCGTTCAGTTTCAATTATTTATTTGTGCCAATTCGTGCTTCGTGGGGATCGGATATGAGATTTTAGCGTCATCTTGTTTCGGAAGACATTTCATCAAGAGGACAGGCCCTGATTCGCTGTGATTTTCCTAAAGGAGAAGAGTGATTGCCGATACCCGGACAAGGCTTGACAGTGGGCGTAAGTTTGTAAGAGTTGAATGCTGAGCCTTCTAATCTGCCCGGTGGAGATGAGTTCCCCCGAACGTTGCCCATGTTTGCCAGGAGCCAGGAAAGAGTCCACGGTATATCTGAGGTAATCATCCCACTTCCTTGGCAGACGTCCTTGGCAGGAAGAACAATGGACAACACTGTCAATACTTGTTATTCGTCGAACCTCAAAACGAGACGGTGGTGTAAAACAACCCCACGTCGGTTGCGAAAACTAGTCATGGAGCACTTTGGTCCATGTAAGAGTGTCAACAAACCAGTACGGAGCAGCGTGCAAAGGATGAAGGCCAGAAAGGCTGAGGACAAGGATCGATATCATCTGCGTACCATCGTCGCCACGTGTGTGCCTTTCCAGACGTCATCCCACTGCCGTCGGCGGGCGGGAGGGTTTCATTCTGGGAGAGAGTGTGTGGCTCCCAGCTTCTGGCAATAATAAGCGTGCTCTAAGTGTAGACGCGAGGTTGGTTGAGAAGTCGGAGGAAGAGTATGAACTTTCCCGTGTTCTTCGAAATGGAAATGCTTTGCGATGGCCTTGGCAATTTCTCCGTGATAGGAATGTGCCAGGTTCATGGAATCCCCCAGATGACGAAATTTCGTAAGATATATCACGTATAACGGCCGGTGAGTTGTGCTTCCGTAAAAAAGGCATCTTCTTTCAGCGCAGAGGGTCCAAAACCCTGTTCTGATAGGTTCAACTTACGCGTGATGGTTGTTTGCAAGCGGCCGTAGACAAGGGACAAGCCTGCGACAACCGGTGGCGGAGAGGGGGGGAAAACAAGGATCAGGCAAGAAACCAGGACAAGGACAAGGCTCGGGAATCTGAGCTTATTGTTCTTCCAGATGGTCGTCTTCTTTTCGCCTTCTTTCCTCTTTCCACCCCCTCTTTCTTTCTCTGGACTGCGCGGGTTGCGGAACGTGATACCCCTGTGGCGTGCTCGGCTTAGCTGCAGGAAGCAAAAACTTCGGTGAATGTAACGGTTCAGGGGTCCAATCCTCTGAAGGGCTGAACAACTCGCATGCGGGGGAGGATTGGACAGTTTCTCCACAAGCGACGCTGACGGGGTGGGCAGTGTGTCGGGGTCCTTTTCCGCTTGGCTCTTGTTGTCCTTGATTCTTGTTCTTGTTTTTTGTTTTCCCCCCGCGCTGATGCTTTTTTCTGTCAGCTTTCTTTGTTGGGTAGTTGCCTTGCCGTTGTGGGTTGTGTACGTCGTCTTATTGGCATGTGCGTTGTATGTGTGATGCCGTGGAGTGGCTTATGTGACGTCGAAGGAGTAGCTGCTGGCTTTTCGTTCTTGCTGGTGGCGCTGCTGCTTGCGTTCAACGTTGCGGTTAAGGGGGTCCGAGCGGTGGAAGTTGATGGATGCGATGTAAGCGAGGCTCAAGGTATGAAATGGTCGGATAGAAGGATGGGCGATTCGCGGTAGAGCTGTCATGACCGTGTTCGAAGGAAAGGGACATTGGCTGTATGCGGTGCAACCCGCTGTTCAACAAAGAATCCCATTTTCGCCCGTACGTATGCAAAGTATAGTCCCGCAACAAAGCGAGATGCCACGGCCGAACCAAAGAAAGCTCATCGTATCTGTACGTGGTCAGGCTATTGTCAGCTTGAATGTAACATCAGCACATTAGCTGAGCCCCAAGACAACCCGACGTCCCCCTTCGCTTCCATGACACATTCTAGAGGATTTGATCCAGTGGAAAGGGGGTTTCCTCGGTGACATAGTTTCCTCGTGTGATATGTTTTCCTGCGAGGGCCAAGACAAGGACGCCACTTGACGAGCTGCCTGAATAGCATCCCACACCTAACCGACCGATGCACAATCGGTTTGTCAGAATTCGATGTGTTGATCGTTTTGTCTTTGCTCTTGGTATCGGGGTTGTGGCCATTTGCGAAACTCGGGACTGCGATCCTCGACATTTGCGGAAAACTTTCGTAAGGTTGTCTTAGGAGGCTGATAAAGGTACATGTACCTCGCAAGCGGCATAAGCATAGAGGTCCAGGGTTAGAGCAGAGTTGAAACGCATGTACGTCGTAGGAGATGTGTGAGAGACAGGTGGGGATTCTTTCGAAGAACTGGACTGGCTGGTAATTCTGGGCTCAGAGTTGAGGCAGCTTCTCGTAGAGGGTGTAGATCGCGGGTGCCAACGCGAGAGGATAGTCTGTCTCCTTGGAGATTGGTCAAGGGGGAACCGGAAAGATTCGTTCTGTTCGTGCTGAGTTGATAAAACGATCAAGTGATACTGTACATGTTCGTTTTGGGTTGCCGGTGCATTCTTTGGTGTATCGAGGCCCGTGGTTCTCAACCTTTTGTACAGGCATCTTTCGTCGATGCTTTTCATCCAGGCATCGAGATAGAGTACTTTGGTGCGGCGTCCATCCGTCCTGCTTAATTAAGAAGATTTGTACATCGTTCAGCTTTGAAGCTGTCTTTTGGAAGACAAGGTTTATGATGCTTTTTGTGTTGAAAGGTAACAGGTATCAAAGAAGCCAGGGAACCAATTGTGATGTCGTTGAGGCGCATGTATGCATTTGAATGTCGATATGGTCTCTTGAGCTTTACACCTTCTCTATCTTGGGAAGCAACCAGAGTGCGGTGGCAACATAGTCTGTTTGAGTCGTCAGAAAACATGTCTGTTGGTTATCCAGAGAGAAATGCGATTAGAAAAAGGTTGTGTCAATGATATAACCATTGCTCACTTACATCTCTGTGGCAGTTTCCATAGAGCAACACATTACTGCAAGGTACCGGCGGGGGAGAAAGATGGCCATTGAGGGATTGATGGCCAAAGTCGCTTTCCTATTGTGAAACCAACGACGCAATTGTCGTTGGTTCCAGGCCTCAGCCTGAAGGTTTAGCGTATCACTGGCAGCTGGGATGTTGTCTAGGAATGTCTCGAGGACAATGCTCTGGTAGAGTCTTACTTTCAGAGCTACGAAGTGTCCCTCTCATAATCTTCAAGTGGATCGAGTCTCTCCCGCCAGTGTATGCATGCGGACAAGAATCCATTTTCAAGCGGTGACAAGGATCGACAAGTGAAACAATCGCGATGTCGTCGATATATAGTTGATCGAGCCGGCCTGACACTGATACCCAACTCTCGAATCTGGAATCAGCAACTGAGGGCGGCATAGGGGCTCTTTGGGGTAGTAGCCGACCGATGGGAGATATCGAGGCCTCGCTCAAGACTCGTTTCGAGTCCCTTGTTGCAGTCGAAGATTCAAGTAGCGTCCAAATGGCCTCAATTCTATGTTCATCGAGGGTTCTCTGGGTCATCTATAGGTAAGTCCCTTATAGCGTGCAACACATAAGGAACAGAAGACGCTCTAATTGGGGGCATGCCGAACTCATACAGGACTGGGGGGATATCATCAGATATACCAAGTAGCAGCCACCCTCAACGAGAGCAACGTCACATGTCTCTCATTCCTTCGTATGCCGTGCATGACTACAGCACAAAGGATCCTATATCGTACGAGATGTCAGACTCGGCCATTCATCACAGGCAGTCGGGGACAAAGATACCGGCCCTTGGCGTGAAGGAGTTGGGGAGGGTGGCCGACACAAGACCCTCGTACGACGTTTGCTTCAGCCTCTTCAGTAGCATATAGCTACCTCCATCTCAATGGGTGCTCGGATACTGTAGGACCCTTGTTTCAAGATGGATAGCCTACTCAGCACTGAAAAGCGTCGATTTAACGAAACGTTAGGTATGTGGAGGATGATAATGGAGTAACGCAACTATGATAAGCGTCGTCTCAGCTGCAGGCTTCAGCCTCAATCTGAGACATCACACGCTGTGAAAGTGGTCTGAGCAATGATTGTCACAAATGTTTGCTGTGCTTGGATGAAGGAGAGGGATAATAATCTCGGGAACTGTGTTACAGATACGGGTAGCCTGTAAAGAATCTCATGACAGACGAATGTAGGATTTCTTGTACGGTATCTTGCGATTCTACTAGATTCTATGAGGCCCATCTCAAACACGACTCTGTCTATCCGGTGCGTTATCATTTGACCAGATCCTAGCGTAGTCATTGTACGATGATGCTCCGTGAAGCCCAGTGTACAGTACCCGAAGCCTAGTGTTGAGTTGACTCCTGATTACCCAAAGAGGTAATCAAAGGGCTTTTCTGGGGGCTATAACGGTTATGCCAAGTATATAACACCAGACGATTATCCCATCAAATTGGGATACTGTGTTGGTTTTTTCGATTCACGCTTCTTGATGCCAGATGACCTGGGCATGGGCACAATTCCATGATAAATAACCTTCTATTACTATCTATGCCTATATAAAGACCGATCTACCTAGCAAAGCCCGATCTTTAAGGACTTACCAAAGTAGAGTCACATTTAAATAGCCCACTTAATGCAGTGCCTCAATCACTTTTTAAAAAGGACAGGCAAGGTGACTACCTCTTTACTGGAGACGTAGAAAAGGCAGACACGGCGGTTGAGCAACTAACCTAGACTCTACGTTCCGCAACTCGGGGTCCGATAGTGAACCGACTTCATTGCAGGAGAGCTGGACTCAGAGAGAAGTAAAAACCGGGACGAAAGCTGTTCAATCGGTCTTCTGGAAAGTCAAGCTCGGGCACATTGTGTACATTGGGCCTCCGTCGTATCTAAGAAAAGACGGCTGTTGCAACCCTTCCGGGCTGGAGGCCGCACATACGCGACTGGCAAGGCTCGATACCCGTTGCGCTGCTGTGCTGACGACCATGTGAGATGTCACTCTTTTCGAGTTCCGAAGGCATTCTTTTCTAGTATCCTCCGGGTACTTGGGAACCTGAATGCCTTCCCGTTTCCATTTCCACTGCAACCGTGCTGAAAAGCACCTTTCCCCTCTCGTTCTCGTGAATAACACCGTAAGGGGGCATACACGAACAGCCGCAGCCAGGCTAGGCTATGAGCCCACAGGTTACGGAGACGCGAATTTCATCAAATCTCCCTCATCCTCGGCCTCGATGCGTTTCCTCTTCCAGTACTCATACATATCCCGGCTGCATCCAGGGAAGCAGGGGTTCGTCCTATTACTCAGACGGGGTGTGCCATCTGAGTAATACTTGTAGTAGTACCCGTAGCCAGGCAACAAGGCTTAGTGCCCGCAAAAGAGACGACACGCCATGAACCCATGTCCCGCTTCCCTGCCCCTGATCACTCTGGTGCTGACTCTAGGCGGCGATCACTACGGCGAAGGGAGTGGGCGTATCAGTACTACTACGACAACAGGGACAAGTAGGAAGGACAGCTTCGGAGTTGCTGTAGAGTGTTGGTGCTACAAGGAGCTTCTAAGCCCTTTTTACCAAGCCGTGGCGCACGGGATGAAATTGAAAGCTGGTGGTTCTTGCATCTCCGTAGTTCGTATATGCACAAAGCCAAGCTTGTGCCTATTCAGGGTGTTACTGTATTTGCTTTTAGTATTACTGTCTTTTCTTTTTGCGTCGAAGCGACGGCGAGGTAGCAAACACACATGATCTCGGCAGGAGGATGCGGTGCAGCTGGGAGAGGGCGCTCTGCATGTAGGGCAGGAGATTGCGTTATGGAGCGGCTCCGAAGCACTGCGGGTGGTGGTTAACGCCGCCGCTCTGAGACCATGACAGCTGCAGGGCGAGGCGGCCGGTGTGCCATAATGCACGTTGGCCGACTTGCTTCGCAAGGAGCACCAAGGCCAAGTGCTTACTTGTCAAGCCAGGATCCTGTACTCCGCATGAGATAGATGAGGCCGATCATGACCAGTCTAAGGCTCAGGTCGTTTGTGGCTAGTAGTATTATCGAGACTGACACTGAATGGCCAAAGTTTGCGTGTATGCAGGGAGCGTTGGGGAGGGGAAATGCTGCGCCGTCTTGCTTAATCTCGCGGCTTTTTGTAGAAGCGGTGTGTGCACTCCGTACGTCGCCCATTATTTGTAGTCATTATCCATTCGTTTGTATTGTTGATTGTGCAGCAGCCCGACCGCTTCAGACATACTCTTGTATACAAGATATCACTATCACGGTCCAACTTCGTGTAAGCCAGATATGGAGCATCTCGGCAGTCGCCCTTCCAATCCAGTTAGGGCGGATCTCCCTCTAGCCGATCATCGTACTGTAACCGCATCGCCGGGCTCATGAGAAGTTACGAGATTATGGCATGTTTCCCCCCCAGGCTGGCGTGTGAATATCGCGGGCCCGCTGCGAACCCGCTGCGACACCCCCTGGTATCGACCTGCTCGTGATTCCTTCATTTCTAGGAGCAAGCTTACATAAACGTCCTGTGCTACTAAGATAATCAGCACAAGCATCTCACTCTTAGTAGAGAAGGCCTATTGCCGGCGTGGAATAGCTTTCGCCCGGACTTTGAGCCCAATATTGTGCGACGTAAGACGCCGAGATGGCTCTGAACTCATCGGGCGGTGATTGCGAGAGTGAGAGATTGATCGATGGCATTCTCTGTTTTACAAGCGTGCGCATTGTTTGTCCTTCTGCAGCGGCTCACTACATGAACCTCCCAGTCGATTCGGTCGCGATTCATAAATCTTCATAATGTACGAAGACGGCCCAAATCCCACCAAGGTCCAGATTACTCCCGCCTACAAGCGGGCGAATCCGCCTCCTCCGTTGGTCCTGATTCACGATGGAGGAGGCACGACGTTTGGGTACTTTATGCTGGGGAATCTCTACCGCGAGGTTTGGGCGATTCACAACCCGCACTTCTTCGATGGAGGCGCCTTTGAGGGCGGCATGGACGAGATGGCGCGGCTGTACATCCAGTACATGAAGGACACGGGCATCAAGGGCAACATTCTGCTGGGCGGTATGTGTAGACTGAGAGGCGATTTCATTGTGTCATTCAACCAGGAGGGGTCGTAATCTGTGACTGTGGTATATCCCGCGAGACTGACACCCTCATGCTGTACCTCGCAGGCTGGTCCCTCGGCGGCTTCCTATCCCTGGCCGTGTCGCGCTTCCTGGCCGAAGACCCCGAGGCCACGATCAAGGTCCTGGGCATCGTCATGATGGACACGCCGCATCACCTCCCCTGGAGCCAGGTCGATGGACCTACCGACGATCCCGTCATCGAAAACATCCCACCGGCCATACAGAAGTGTTTCGAGCGGTGCGATGAGATGATTGAGCACTGGGAGGTGCCCAAGTGGGATGGGCCCGCGTGCGACGGCAAGACTGTCTTCTTTGGCGTCGGCGGGAGACGATATTCGGTGCCTCCCGGAAAGGTCTTGCATAAGTCGTTTGAGGGGGCGTGGTCACCGGTCGAAGTGCCACAATACAGCAAGCCGGCAGAGGAAGCATCACAGTCCGAGAAAGCATCAATAACACCGCCACCTACAGTCCTGATACGAGCCATTCAGCACATGCCCCTCCCGGAAGGCAGAACGGAGCCGTACATCATAGACAAGCATCGCAATGATCGGACGCTCGGCTGGTCGGCCAATGCACCGGAGTTCATCAAGGCGGTGATTGATGTGAATTCAAACCACTACGAGATGTTTGACAAGACGAACAACGCTCAGGTAAGAAGCCGAAGTCATACATGGGGGGCAGATTGAAGGTGACTGACAACTGCGCGCAGATTAAGGACATGACCACGCAACTGAACCTGGCACTGGAGATTTTAGATAGCATCGGAAATAGTGTGAGCCCGTCTTTTGGAGGGAAACCGAAGCTGGATTACTTCTGATCTGATATAGACCATGTGGTGACCGCTGGAGGACGTGGGCGCAGGTCAGGTGGGCGGCATAAGGTACTGCGTATGCGTAACTCTAGAGTAACTCTTGCAGAAAAGCGGCAGAGACTGGAGATTGTTCGAACAAAGATGGACTCCGTACTGGAAAACGGAGCAAAAATAGATGTGTTACAGATGAGCGTAATGCCAGTTTTGCTATTTCCAACCCTGTGGTCTATTGCCTAGGTATGGAATGTGATGCCTTGTATTAGGAAGGCCGGTCTAGAAACAGGCCTTAGCATCCAAGGAAACCAAAGTAAGCTTCAAGTTGACAAATTACATATAGTGTATGCCATGAAGTGTTTCATGGCTAAAGATGAGGCAGCCACAAGATGATACAGCTCTCTCGGGAATGAAAGCCACAGAGTCGGCTAGGCGCGGAGGATCATCTGCACACAGTTCGTCCACTGCAACCTAGACATGCGTTCTGATGCTTGCTGAGTAGTACCTAATGCTGTATGATTCATCTCCAGGATGTTACATGAAGCGTATAGCTTGCTTCAACCGACAGTAAGCGAAATTCCCTTGTCCAGTGGCCGGCCACTAGAGAGCACATGTAGCTGCATGTCTGATGTCTCGTGATGTGATACTGGCATGTTCTACTCTGAATCGAGGTTTGTTACTACCCGTTGGTGCGGCTTTCAGAGACCAACTATGAGGCAAAGGCCTCATAGTTGGTCTCTGAAAGCCGCACCAACGGGTACATCTCCGTCACGTAGAACGCTCTGTTCTCGGCGTAATATATCTATCCTGACCGGTAGATGCTGGCTACATTCATTGCACAGCTCGGTCAAGTGCATTTCCCTTACAACGAGTAGTACAAGAACAGTTCATATGAGCGATTGCCATATAGACCTTGGCGCAATCAGATGAACGCCGTTGGAGTTGCCCACCAAGCTCTGAGCACCTTTGGATTCATCTCAGGTATTCAGTACTATTTGCATGCACCAAAGAAGCTGTTCATAGTCCTCAAGCAACAGTGTTTCAGTGGCAAGACATTAAGCTGTTGATGGGATGAGCTGCATTACGTGAGCTGAAGCATCATGGAATAAGTCGGGAAGGGCACGAGATGGTCTTACGGGACTGCCCCGCGTGGAGCCACCCCGCCTCATATCCTCCTCATTATTCGCGGCTGAGATACTCGTGCATGTAAGTGTCATAGGGCATCAATTGGCGGGGCAATGAGCATACATGTAGTCCAGCTCGGCAGAAGTAGGCAGAGATAGAGACTATAACTTCTTTGTTTCAACGGGACCTCACCAGAATCAAGTAGTTTTTAAAACAAGAGAGCACTTGACGAGAAAACGAAGCAAAGATGGCGACTGAACGACCCATCAACTCCTTCAAAGCCCTCACCTTCGACTGCTACGGCACCCTCATCGACTGGGAAGCCGGCCTCTACAACAACCTCCAGCCTCTGAACGAGCAGCTGCCCGACTCGCACCCGCTCAAGAACGACCGCCTCGGGCTCCTCCGGGCTCTGGTCCGGCACGAGGGCCTCGTCCAGGCGGCCAACCCGACGCTCCTCTACCGCGACGTCCTGGCCGCTGCGTACGGCAACCTCGCCGCCGAGCTGGGCGTCTCCGCCGACGACGCCGCAAAGGAAAAGTTTGGCCTCGGCGTCGGCGACTGGACCATCTACCCGGACACGCTGGACGCGCTGCAGCGGCTGCACAAGCACTTCAAGCTCGTGATCCTGTCCAACGTGGACCTCGACTCGTTCAAGCGCACGCTCGAGAAGCAGTTCAAGGGCTTCCCCTTTGACGCCATCTACACCGCGCAGGAGATTGGCTCGTACAAGCCCGACCTGAACAACTTCCGGTACCTCATTGAGCACTGCGACAAGGACCTTGGCGTGAAGAAGGAGGACATCTTGCACACGGCGCAGAGCTTGCATCACGACCATGTGCCGGCGAAGCAGAGCGGGCTGGCCAGCGCGTGGATCGAGCGCGGCGAAGGGGGGGTTGAGAGCGTCATGGGCGGGGATCTGGAGGCGTACGCGGACAAGGTGTCGTACTCGTGGAGGTTTAAGAATATGAAGGAGATGGCGGATGCGGTGGATGCTGCTGCGCAGAGCGGCTGAGGTCGGTATTGCGGGTATAGAAGAGGCATGCGGCTGTCTTGTTTCCCTTGATCTGGGTCTACTCTTCGACATCATCATGTCTATATTAGACGGTTGCAAATACCGCATAAGCCATAGAAGAAGTTGGGCCTTTGTCGACTTGGCAATGAAGCTATCACTACATATCCCAACACATAGTCAAGAGGGCGCATGTTCATTGTCAGCCTCGTCACCGAAAATGTGCCTCCTTCGCCATTCGGTCGGCACTCGAGGCAACACCTATACCCAAGGCGCTCGAAGCTCGCGATCAAACAGCAGAATCAGCGTTGCACCTTGTGCCGTTATTGGCTCTCGGGAGTGGCTGTGCATTGATCCTCTCGCCAGTTCTGGCTCAACGCCTCGCCAGCGCTGCGTATTACCGCATTTGGAAACCTAATGGGCCCAGGATGAAAGTCAAGATTCCCTGGCAATGCGCATATAAAGCAAACTTTCAGGAGAGTCAGACAAAACCATCATCCTCACCATCTTCAGAATCATTCTTACCTCAGATTCAACGAAAAAAAGTCACACATCAATCAACAATCTGCTCTGCTCCATCCACTTCTTCCAAACTCACTCACAAGCAAAGACCCCTGTCGCCATCACCATGGGCTGCGCCGAATCAAAAGAAGCCCACCAAAGACTCCGCAGCGCCTCGCTCAGTGGCGTCACAGTGCCCAACTCATTGGAGCTCTCCTACGACCCCTCATGGAGCAAACTGAGGCTCCACCTCCTCAACAGCTCCTCGGAGCCCGTCTACACCGTCAACCTCCCCGGAGGCTGGTGGGGGAGCCTCATCTTGTATGACGGCCCTACCGTGGAGCACCCGCCGCTCGCAGCGGTCCGCAACACCGGCAAGTCGGGCATGGGGAATCTCGTGACGCTGCCGCCTCTATGGCCCGGCGAGGAGGTCTTTGAGGAGAAGATCTCGCGCCGGAACAAGGGCTGGATGGACGCCTGGTCCTTTGCCGTGCCTGTGCTTGACCGAGCGGGGGAGAAGGCGACGACACGCGTGGAGCGGTTTGAGTGGGTGAGCTCCGGGGGGAAAGAGGTCAAGGGCTTGCATGAATGGGGTCGCGGATGGAAACTGAGGCGAGTCGCGGGCAGTCAGGCCGCTGCATATGCAGACAAGGCCTGGGAGGATGAGAAGGATGAGGGAGATGCAGCTGCGTACGAGTATGAGAAGCTCCAGGCGGACAAAGAGGTCCTGGCTGTGTGGGCAGATGCAAACGGCTTCAGCAAAAGAGCCGCCAAGTTCGAGTTCGTCAATAGCGGAGCGACCGGTGAGCTGGGGGAGGCGTGGAGGGTCATGGCGGTGGTCTCGTTTGTGAGGGTATGGCAGAGATACATGCAGATCGCAGTGGCATAGGCGAGGGTCGGGTGATGCCCTGATTTGGGTCGGAAGGATGGTTGTTGCATGTGGAATAGGGGGGGTCATGTATGTAATATCTGCACATGGAATTGGCATCTACCTCATTTCATTTGCTCGCTACTGAATGAATATATCCGGTTATATAATCACACACACTGCACACAAGTAATAGTTGGTGAACTGAATCTCATTGATGAGTGAAGTCAATTGGGGTGTGATGATCGTCCTAGTGGTATTCGGTTACGACGAGAAGTATGGCACCATCTCTGCGTAGCCAGCCTCTTCAGATGCTCCTCCTCTGCTGGAAAACAACATCTCCTGCATATACTAATGTTGTACGTCCGCCAAGAAGGCCACAAAGGTTTCAGGGACAGTATACAAGGCAGACAGACACAAGACTACGTGGTCGACCAAAGGCCAACAATACCAAGCCATTTCACCATTTCATCTATTATCCCAATATCAGATGAATCCTTCCTCCATTTTACTTGAAACTGCATTCGCATGAGCGCATTGCATTGCCTCATGTCACTGACATCCCTCTTTCTCAGGCGTACCGCCAATGGCTTCGCTTCGGCCCGCCACCATCTTGCGTCGGCCTTGCGTCTCTCGTCACACCGAGATGCGTGTAGTCAGAAGGCCATGTTGACATATCAATTTCCCAATGCTTAACAGTGTATGCATGTACAATGATTAGGCCGAATGCTGCAAGCACTCTCCATTTGCGTCTGTTCGGCGGCTCGGACACTTTGCCTCTTCGCATCGCCTCTTACAACCGCGGCATCACGACTGACTACATGTTGAGAATGCTCCCCAGACACACGAGGGGCTGTGTGTAACTTGATCACGACAGCCCATACTACTACTAGTTCCCGTGCTCATATTCCAGATTAGGATGACACCGCGTGTGGTGGCTCTTCTCTCTCGACTCAGCCATGACAGTAATACCGTCAGTGTCTCACTGGACGCGCCAGGTAGACGCAGGTATCGCCGTGTAAGTTGCTTAACCCCAGACGCACTTTTGTCTCCCTCTGGCACGGCACGGCAGGGCTGATGCGCCGCAGCCGCAGGTCACACTCACCGGCTGCTCGTCTAGCCCGCCGACATATGCCAAGAGGAACATCATTGGCTAGCTGTCGATGCGTCGGTAAGACATCCTACATAATACCCCTCGCATCGAGTAACGCTGTATCGGGGCAGGTTGGGTGCAGCATGTGAGGGCTGGTGTGCTTGCAAACTGCGTCCACCAACATCTCCTTCAGCTCGAGTCCAGGAAGGTATGTACATGCATCATACTACAGCGAGGGCTTGGTACGTGTAGGTAGTTTCGATGTCGACATATGTAAGGGAGAGTCGTGTCGTGCCGTGCCGTTTCAACTGACGTACCATAGTATATACTGCTACTACTTGTACTATGACGAGAGAAACCGGTTGATGGAGTTCGGTAGTCAAACATGTCTCATCATGCAGTTGGTGGATCGGTACGGCGCTTCTTGCTTCTCCTCGGCTTCGGCTATTGCAATGCCTATTGTGTGTTTCGATGACTTTATAACATTTGCGTAGGGATAGCAGACGCAATGAATGCTCAAATGCTGCACCGAGGACATCAGAAGGCTGTTGAGACACATTCACACCATCACTCATCCGGTCGTTACCCCTGCCTGTACTTCTAGTAAGCCTGCATCACGGTAGACTAGAAGTCCCTGAGCTCGCGTAGGCATCAACTCCCCTCCTTTCGGCCGTATACTGGCTGACATCAGAATCCGACGCTAGTGTGTCTCGAGGCTGGCTGGAAGGAGAAGACACGGGATGCCATTTCGCCTCGTTGCTCAATGAGGCAGTAGTTCGCGGGGAGTTATGATGCCATGTTCTTGTAGGAGGTATGACTGCCTCAATGAGGCCGGATCGAGCGTCACGATGCTGTGCTTCCTTGGCTGAACGGCCACCTCCCTCCCTTTCCTCCGTCTCCCCCCTCCCATCACAGGCCGTTGTGTGTCTCATGTGGCCCTCGTCCCAGGATATGCCCTCTTGTGAATAAGAAGGCGCCTTTTCCCACCTTCCACGTTTACTTGACTCACCTCCCTCGTCCTCGGTTGCACAGACAGTCTGCCTTTACCTCTTCCAGTTCGTTTACCTTTTCCCTTCTTCCTGCTTTCATCCCGCCATCTTCAACAGGGCAGCTATCCAGAGTTCGTTTTTACGTCTCCTATTGGAAAGAAAAGTGTTGACAGTAAAGACAGCGTCTTTTTTCCAATTGAGGGCTATCCTGAGCCATACAAACTCAAACTCCTGATTCTTCTCCTTTGTCACAGAGGGCTATCCTGAGCCACTCTTTCAACTCCTGACAGAGAGCTATCCTGAGCTACTCTTACAAACTCCTGATAGGGGGCTATCCTGAGCCACTCCTGAACTGACTCCTGATCATTAAAGTCTTTTTTCTTGAACAAATCAAAGAATTGAAGATCTTATTTGTTTTCTGTTCTTTTTAAAAACAAACAAATCCTCTTCTAAATCAGGGACTTGACATCTCATCTTATCCATCGGTTTTGACGCTATTTCAACCAACATGTCTTCGTTCAGATCCGCTCAACGTGCAGTTCGTGCTTCTGCACCTCTGCTTCGCTCGTCCCCTGCCGTCACCAACCGCGGCAGCCAGCGTCTGTTCCACGAGTCTAGCAAGGCCAAGGCTGTCGAGGCTCTCTCTACTCAGACGCCCCGGAACGGCGGCCCGCCCCCTCCCCCCTATTTGGGCCAGCAATTCCAACAGCAGCAGCAGCAGCAGCACCTCCCCACGGAGCCCTTCCCCCAGGTGGAGGGCTTCACCCAGCTTAACGTCAGGGAGCAGGTGTACAACCCCAAGTTCTACGAGACGGTCGGCAAGATCATGAAGCTGCGCGAGAAGTACCTGCGTGACCGCTGCATCTTTGTCGAGTCCGACGAGATGCTGGAGCTCATGCTGGGCCTCGGCGCCAAGGAGTCCGACATCCCCGGCATGAAGACTGTCTCAGACAACCTGTACCACGACCCGACGCTGCCCTTCCGCAGGACGCGCAACAGCCGCTTCTGCCTCGACTTTGACACGCAGTCGATCCGCCGCCTCGAGTTCCAGCCCTTTGTGCTGACCGTCGAGGAGGACTTCAACCGCTACGACTCGGGCGCCATCCGCCGCTTCGACGAGGTGCAGAACGACCTGCAGCTCAACTCCATCTTCCAGGCGCTCTTCGCCTTCAAGGCCATGATCATCCACGGCATTGAGATTGCCCACCGGCCCAAGCTCGAGTACGGCGTCAACAAGTGGGTGTGCACCCTCTTCAACCTGCGCACCGTCACCACGCCCCATATCCTGGGCGAGCCGGCCCTCGAGGGCGTGCACTCGGACGGCGTCGACCACACCATGACGACCTTCCTCGGCAGCTACAACATGTCGGACAACAGCGCCGCCACCTTCATGCACAGCATGGACGAGAAGACGGGCATCCCCCTGGAGGAGATCCAGCCCAAGCACCTGCTGGCCCGCGTCCAGCACAAAAAGTTCCTCGACACCCTCATGATTGTCGACCATGAGCGCAAGCACAGTCTTTCGGCCGTGTATCCCGTCGACAAGACCAAGGAGGCTCATCGGGACATGCTTGTCTTCTTTACCCGCAAGCCTGTTGAGCAAACTCACGTTTCGGGCTCGATTGACTCGCTCAAGCCGCACAAGGAGCTGCCCATGGAGATTCCCCTCTACTTGCCTGGTGCCAACTAAGGTAGACTTGGCGTGCTGCATTGCCACGCGAGATGAACTAGCGGGGTGACTGGATCTTGGGTTGTGTTCTCAAAAGGGGTGAGTGTCAGTTCCACCTCTTTTGGTCGTAAATGGTCGACCTATCGGGGTGTGGCTGCATGATACTGGCACCCTCTCTTCTCCATGTCTTGGCCTTGTTTGTTATGAACTTATGAAGAGAGTCGAAGAGAAGAAAAGAGGTGTACTTATTGGTTTTCTTTTGGTGTCATGATTTATCTTATTGGCATTGGCTCATGAGTAAGATTGTTCCCTTTGGGAGAGCTACATCTTTGGATTGTTTGCGCTTTTTTCCCATACATGTTCATGCCCTGAAAGATGTTTTGCATATGGTTTCTGGACAAGACAATATGATAGCTTTGGGACAGTTTCTGCAGACGAAAAGAGAGGGTGATACCCACTGTTGGTAGACCACATCAGACCTTGGAGCTCAAAGATGGGTGTATCACTTGCTATGTTGTTGGCTGAAATACCATGGGAAACCATTCTGAACACTTGTGATAAGCAGAGATGTTGACTAATAACTACAGAATTATGCTGCTCTCCGAAAAGTTCCTTGAACTGACCCCGAGTGTAGAAGACGAGAGTAGAGGGACACCGAAACGCATCTCAACGGGGGGCATCGCAAAGACTCTGAACGATTAATAACATTCGCCATTGCGAGATGCTCCTCGCTCTGTACTAAGACTTGAAGGCCTTTTAATTACCATGCATATATGAAGTGCCCAAGGTGGAAGGACATGAGCTCAGCAGCCTCCGATGCGGCATGTACATGTATACTGCAAGCAACACGCCGTGCAGCTTGAGGCCCGACTGCTCCTTTTGTCGCATACTTGCCATACATACTACTTCTATGCCTGCTGGAACCGACGTGCAGAGTCTTTACCCTTGCAGACAACCCTTTGCTTTCATACAGGAGGGGCATCCTGTTCACACCATTTATCAGACGAGGCGGTAGAAGGCTCTTATGCAGGGAGGTCGGGCTTCAGCATATTATTCGCCCACGCAAGTACCGTGGCTTGTTGTAAAGTCTGCAAGACAAATGGGGTTCAAAAGAGCATGTCAAGTGCTTCACCGCTTGTCTAATTTTGGGGACAGAGGATTAGATTGCACCAGAAACAGCAGTGAATGCAGGGTAAAGGAAGACAATGACTTGCGAGTCTCGGCAGTTCAGCTGGCAAACCGGACTTGAAGAAGTAATGGCCAGGAAGATCAAAGCCTATGGTTTGGGCATGAAGGAGCAAGACATGTGAGTGATATGGCCATATATTCCCCCTCTTGGCTAAACACACCTCAACACGTTGAAATGCTGGGCACCCCGTGTCTTTCTTCAATAGGAAATAGCCGAATGGACAAAACGAGTGAAGGAGGAGTGAGGCCAGCTCCATTGAATCTGACCATACAAGAAGCCATTCAGAGCCATGTGATGCCTCATGCCGTCCTGTGAGCTTCCTTGATCGCCTCCGCAGCCAACTTCCTCAGGTTGGCAATGCCGCCAGCCCCCATGAACGCAAGCACACCAACGATGACCCAAAGCGTTCGGCGCCACCAAGTCCGAATCTTGAGAGCAACCAGCGATCCTACTCCCAACCGAGCCAGACTCAGCCCAAGGTCCAGCTCCTTCACATCCCTCGACATGAGGTATAGATGCACGAACCAATCTGGTTCGTCAAGAAGGCGAGATTGCTCGGCGTATCCAGTAGCGACGTAGCTTGGACGCTATTCATGAAGTGGCCAAAGTCTTCTGCATTCTCTGCTTGGGAAGCAGACGGTCGTCGGAACTGCCTTGGAGATGGGCCTGTGCCATGTCGCGGTCGCTCTTCCAGTTGGAGCGGTTGTTAGGGTCGGAGAGAGGCTTTGTGCATCTTGGACGGCTGGTAAGCTTAGCTGGGTTGAAGAAGCCATCAACCGTCACTTGCGGACGAAGTCGCCGGATGCTTATGAGACGGCGTATAAGTGAGACAGCATCCAGAAGCTCAGTCTCTCCCAGAATGCAAAACTTCAAAAGCGCGAAAGTGCTCCAGCAGAGCCTGATTCTCAACCACGTAGCCGATATCATCTACAACTCTCACATTCACGACTCCCGCAGGCAAACCTTGCTGGGTGGCGGAATTGGGTGAATGCCGTCAAGTAAGCATTGGCCGCCGTGTAGTTTGCCTGGCCTACCTGGCCTACGACATACTAGATGGATCTGAAGAGGGTGAAAAATTCCAGGTCGCAGTGCTTGATGGACGTTGATGGCGCCGTCGATTTTGGGTCCTGCTGCTGCGAAGGGCACCATGAAGCTTCAAGGACAAGTGAAGCATTCTTTACGCACTGAATAGATCAAACGAGGCAGGATCAAAGCCTTGTGGTTGAGAGTCCTTGAAGACGTCCAAGATCTTGTAGTCAATATTGTCATGTCTTTCCACATTGTGCCTAGCATGTTACAAAGCATCTTCGTCGCGAGCCGTGTAGTTGTAGATATACTTGCTATAGTTGCGCTCTCTGGCCCAGTTGATAGGAGCTTTGACAGCCTTAGCAGTGACATCCATCGACCCGGATCCAAAGCTCGAGCACTCTCATGGTTGGGTTGGCATAAGCCAGCAAGCCAAGCAGGATAAAGTAGTCACTCTTAATGCTCAAAAATCTGAACAATTCACCGAATCCTCCATCCTGCTCAAAGGTCTCATCGGTCGTCATGTCACCCTCGGCCCATGCCGCAAGCCGACTGAGGAGCAAGGAGATTTCGGCACAGCTACTCGACAAGAGAGACTTCAGTCTCTCTCTTGGTTTTTTTTTTGAGTTAAGAAGAGCAAGACGTGCGCAATCAGGCACATTATTATACTTGCCGCTGAGAGCTTTCGTGCGTTGCCCAGCTAGCCATGGACAAACCTGGAAAGCGTAGCAAATTAGTATAGTAGAGCAAGCTTCTCAAGCTTTGCTACTTCGACTGGAGGTGAACGAGCCGCTTGGATGAGGTTATTTGGGGCAATCAAATCGACGTGTGGCCTCCAATGCAAGTGAGCAGCTGGCATGGAACCGGCTTTATCGTTCTCATCACTCTCCAAGGGACTAAACTATCTCCATTTTGCAGACATGTATATGACAAGTCATGAATAAGAGGCCGGACCAGGCCGCAATGCGTCAGTATATGATGAAAATGAGGACAAAATGAGTTGAAACAGAGTTGGCCGACGTCCCATGACTCCGTGCTTGTTTGTGTCTTATAATCATACGAGAATACTGCGTCTCTCCAAATACGCGCGTGATATTATTGGCAGTATGGCGCTGTAGCATCTTGAAGCTCGTTATCATGAACCATGTCATCATATCTATTGGTCGTTGGAGTTCAGGGAGTCAATGGAAAGGGTTTAACCGCATGTATCAGCATAGGGATCCTCCACGGCGCAGAAGCACATCTTCATGATGAACATCATTCCAATTCCTCGTCTCCTCTAAGGCCGCGAATGACCGTCCAATCGCAACACCATCACTCGTCATCCTCGCTAGTGTCATCATCAGAAGACTCATAGACATACACCCGGAGCACCGTCGGCACCTTTCTCGCCTTACCCGCCTCAGACATCTTCTTAGCCCGCTCCTTCATCTCGCCCCTCTTCGTCTTGCCACTTGCTGACTTGGGCAGCGCTTCGAGAAACTCGATTCCTCCTGCTAGGCGCTTGTAGTCTGCCAGTTCGCTGTCAACGAAATCGTGAATCTTCTGCTTCAGTGTTCGCTCGTCTTCTTCTCTACCGGCGGCTGAGAGCACTACGAAGGCGAGGGGCAGTTCGCCCGCAGCATCGTCGGGGAGGGGAACAACGCAGACATCTGCGATGTAAGGGTGACGCAAAAGGAAAGCTTCGAGTTCGGTGGGAGGAACTTGTAGGCCCTGATGATAGTTAGCGGATCATGGCACTTTCATAGCCAAGTAGTTTCCATCAACCCTTACTCTGACTTTGATCAGCTCCTTGACTCGGTCCACAATGAAGAGGTGTTCATGACCGCCATCGCTCTTGCGAAACTCCACCAAGTCCCCTGTTCGTAACCAGCCCTCCTCTGTGAATGTCTCCTTTGTCGCCTTTTCATTATCAAGGTAGCCCAGCACTATGCTAGGCGACCGCAGCAGCAGCTCACCAGGAGTGTTCAACTCCGTCACTTCGTCGCCATCGCGGCTTATCAATCGGCCTTCGTAGCCAGGGAAGATGTGACCACAGGAGCCGAACATGATGTCTGCTTTATTTTGCAAAGATACACCCACCGAGGTCTCAGTGAGGCCGTATGATTGGATTAGCTGACAGTTGGGGAACTGTCTGGCAAACTGTTCGTTGACTTCTTTAGTGAGGTTGGAGGCGCCAACTACGGTTGTCTTGACATGATCAAGGTTGTACTTGGCAGTGACGGCTGAGTTCCTGATCAGAGCAACGATCATGGGAGGTACCTGGCATTCACATCTATTGTCAGTGCTTCATGCTCCCGGAGTAAGTAACGGAAAGCTCCAGTCGTCTTACCATCCACAGCGTCTCTATAGAATACTTCTGCACGGCCTCCAGCACATCAACGAGGTCAAAGCCCGGCAGCACGACGGCATTGTAGCCTCGGTACACGCCAGCATGACCAGCGACAATTAGGGCATAACTGTGGCTCATGGGAAGCACGGCAAGCTGTGACTCTGGCTCTCCGCTCTTGTAGGTGGATTCGAACGTGCTGATCTGGAGAGTATTGGCAATAACGTTTCTATGCGAGATCATGACGTTTTTCTAGGATACGCCTGTGAGTCACAGCAGACAAGATTGCTTTGCTTTGGTAGGAGCTCACCGGTAACCCAGATGTTCCGCTGGAAGAGCATAGGAACGCCGTCTGGCGGGCACCTTGACCCTGTTCCCATTTCAGCACCGGCAGAGGAGCCAGCTTCTTCCCTTCTGCGATAAGCTGGTCAACGAACTTCATATCAGCCGGAATGATGGCTCCTTTTAGCGCCTCGTCTGGAATATCCACGAGATAGACGTGCGTCTTGGGGATGTTGGCCGCGGACGCTGCTTCAAGGGCCGTGGGGAGGAGGGTCGCACACGTAAAGAGAGCCTTGCATTTGACTGCTTTGAGCTGCCTGGTAAGTTCGGCAGCGGAGTACGAAGGGCTGATTGGCGATGAGACTCCCGAGAAGCGATGAGCTGCCCATGAGATGGTCATGGTGTCTATCTATTGTCATGTGTAGACGGTGCATTTAGCTGGGGGGGAACGGACTCTCTCTCAGGCATTTTCAAAAACATACCGTATTGACGCTGAATATCCCAATGACCTTGTCAAACTCGCTTCCATGGTTGACCTCAATGCCCAAGTCCGCTGCAAGTGCGGCTGAAAGCCACTCTATGCGATTCTTCACTTCGGCAGCGGAATACGATCTTCCAGTGAGGCCACAAGTGAAGGGCGGGCGAGAGTGCGCAATCGAATATCTGCCATATTTGCCTTCGTTGCCGAATAGAAACTCGTGTATTGGAGTTGACTCTGGAGGGTCGAAAGGTAGTTTTGGGATATAAGAGGGCGTTGTGAACGGCATGATGAAGCGCGTATCGGTCCTTCTGGCCTCGAACTGCTAGAACACCTTTGGCAGATGAATGGCCGGCGTAATCTCCGTACAGGAAGTACTACCAGGTCTGTAAAGTGCAGTCTCTAGTATATGAGGTTCAGAAGATGTAGAATGTGTCTCCGTGCCGCCTGACAGTTTGTTTCTCACTTTCGCCCTCGTTTACACAGAGTACATCCAGCTACACATTGAGATGCCGACGGGCGTGACTACGTGGACTAATCGCATCTTACTATTCAAGACATGCTGTGGAATCTGTTTGGCGGAATGTCTTTCCTCTGATGTCGTACATCTCTCCCTGCTTAAGCTCCAGAAGCCAGGCGCAGTGGTATGAAGGGCAACAGGGCTGCCACGACGTAATCCATGTACGCGTACCTACATGTAGGATTAGAGTAGGGCTGCTCAATTCTCTTGTATGGTGTAGATACAGAAGTTATCGTCCTGTTCCTTTTCCGCACCATTTCCATTGAGGGCTCTGTTTGTATCGGAAAGACCAATGCAAACAGGCCATATCTTTGTTCTTTGTATGTTGCCCGAACGAAGAATTCCGATAAGTTATTTTGGTAGCCCTGTCTTTTCTCCTGGTAAAAGCAATCGCTACGGTAGTATAAGAATAACAACGAATGGCTACCTGCTTGATGATCAATATGTCGGTCGTGATTCGCTCGAAGCGCTATTTCTAACAGGAGAATCTGCAAGCTACGTGTTGAAGCTGCCGCTGCCGCAACCCGAGGGCTCGTCTCCTGTACATCACTGCCAACTATGTCGTAACCGGTCTTCAACAGCAAAACCGCGATGCTGCCCAACATCATCTACAGGCTCAAAAGGAAAAGCTCCAGGTTCCCCAACCTCGGGCGGCGCCAATAACACTGCCGGTCAACCCCGGTGTATTGTTCTCTCCTCTAGCGTCCCCTTCCATTCGTCCAGCTCCAGACAATCCCCAAATATGCGGGGACGGCAGCCAATTGTTCTTCACCAGACTCACCTCCAACAGCGAATCTTAACTCTTCCCGTTCCCTCAGTGTGACAGGCGGACGGCACATCCAGTGAGAAAACTCCCCGGGTGGAGGGCGACTAAGCTGGGCTGTGGCGTTGATCAAATTGTGGACTTACTCGGCATTCCAGGATGGATGCGGGGAACAGTATATATATCTATATAAAGGACGGCCGAAGTCTTATCTCAAGGGCAGATTGGGCATTGATACTTGACTCTTGGATTGTTCACTCGTTGGGTATATTGAACGCTACGATACTTGCTTCTCCGTTGATACCGACATACCGCCTCAATCGACTTATACACATCATCAGGTAAAGCCGCTCCTACAAGATGGGCGAACCCTCGACATCCGCGCAAATCGCTTCCATGGGCTATGCTCTTGGCCAAAAGCACCACCACCACCGTCACCATCATCACCAGCAAGAACAGCAGCAGAAAGGAGGCTGCCTGAGCAGTAGTCCCGAGAGAGACCCATACCTCGAACGACGCAGCAGCAGCAGCGAATCTGCATCATCGCGACGGATGAGCGAGCCTCGGCCCTCGTACTCGGGATCTGGATTCCTGGGTACAATGCGATAACTGCTGAAAGAGAAATCGCGAAAAAGCCAAATACTGTGGAAGAGTTTCTGTCTTTGGCGTTGGGTTTGTTTTTGGTTTCCGGTCAACAGCAATTACACGAATGATGTGGACATATGCATGCACACGCAGGCGATGATGTCAGTAAACAGGTTGCGGGGTGAAGGAATCGAACCAAGCCTCTATGCAGATCTTTAATGCACCATCTTGGATGGGGGAATCAATATGAGGAACTGCCGTTATGATACGTGCATGGCTGGTGTTGATAGTGCAAATGCTGTCACGTTTGCTTCCCCTGTTGGAGTGTAGATGGGTCTAAGGACATCATTTGATGTCCATGGATATCCTGATCATGAATGAATGCACATCGAAAAGGGCTGAAGAAGTGATATTGCTCAATGAAACTCCATTCCAGTAGACGATAAAACACGCAAGTCACCGCCCGAGGCGCATCGTCTTCCACACGGCATAGCCCGCATATCCCACCGCCGCAACAACCGCCAACCTCCCCGCCCCCGCAAGCAGATTCTCCCTCGCCCGCCTCACGGCCCTCGCCCTGCTCTTCTCCGTGTTCCTGCGGAACGTCTCCCGGTCATTGACATGCGGGAACGGCATCTCCACCTCCTCCCCCGTCGCCTCGTCCCGGACCGTCGGCACCGGAACGTCGAGGTAGGCGCACAGCGGGCCCCAGCCGTCCTGGACCCGGTACTCGATGCGCCGCTCCTCGGGGATCTCGTCCCGGAAGCGCTTGTACATGCCCGTGTACCAGGCAATGGCCTTGTCCTTCTCCGTCCGGTGGTTGTGCCGAAAGGCCAGCCCGGACATGGCCCTCCCAAAGCGAGCAAACGCGCGCGTCGCCGGGTCAAAGGCGAAGCAGAAGAGCATCTGTAGCCTGACCCACGGCGACGCCGGCTGCGCCGCCATGATGACCGACTCCAGGCAGCTGGTGTACCACGACTCCGGATCGCGGTTCAGGATGATGACCTTGGCCTCGGGGTACATGGCCGCCAGCTCCACGCCGAAGAGCGCCGCGGGCACGTCGACGCAGGCCTGCGAGTTGCCGAGGACCCTGTCGAAGTCGGCCTTGGTGATGGTTCCCTTCCCGCCGTAGTGCGCCTCGATGAGGCGCGCCCATTGCGGGCATTCCGTTTCCGGGCTTTCCAGCAGGTTGTGCATGTGGTAGCAGTCGTTGAAGCCCAGCTGCTTGAGGGCCACTCGCACGCCTGGCGGAAAGGAGTCAGTGAGGGCTGTTTTGCTTCATTGTTCTGTTGTTGAGCAACTCACTCAATGTTCCTGTGCGTTGCAGGCCGCAGACGATGACGCGCATGGGGACGGCGCGGTCCGTCTTTGCCTCGGCATACTCATTCATGGTGAATTGCTTTTGAATACTAGACCCTTGAATGCTTGAAACTGAATGGTGAATCGAGATTGGCAAATATTGTGGTAGAAAAGCTGAGAGGGCGGAGTTGGTGATAAAATGGCGTTTGGGTAACGCAACCGCCCCCATCACAAGCCGTCTCACCTCTGATACTACACGAATCCCTGTTCCTTGTAGAATCAGGATCGATGTGCAAGGCCACTACCACTTCGCACCCCGTTTTACTCCTGGCACTCAGCACAGCTCAAAGCGTCATCCTTCGATTGATTGATTTCCTAGAGGCTCACTAATTTTAGATACATGCCATCATACCATGCGTCGAGGGTGATGCCGTTGCTGACCACATGACAGTTCCCTGTTCCATTTACCTCTCTGCTGCCTCGGCTTCATTCATGTAACACATCGGCTATATTGTGTCGATGATCTTCATTCAGGAGCCATTCATATGCGTATCACTAGAATATGTTACTTGTTGTCCACCCGTGGTACTTCATGGCTACGGATGGTCGGGCTATCGCCGTCCGAAGACCGATAGCCCGGGTAGGCTAAATGAAGCACTCAGCGCCGAAACCAAAAGAGTGTTTGTAAATCGGGCAGAATTAGAGTGGCTCGACTGCAATGGATAATCGATTATGGTCCGTTTCAACGTGTGTCATCAAGGCAATCGATGTCTCTTCGCCCACATGCAGAGCGCTTTTCTGATTTACCTGCTCAATATGCCGCTTCGGAAAGCTGTCCATGTGGATTCTACCGGAAACGCTTCCTGTCCGTCTGAACAAGGATCCCCGGCATGTCTCCAAGGTGAATCTCCCACTCATTTTCCAACAGAATCACTCTGTAAGAGTTGGTAGCCGCTTCTCGTGCTTTGTGCCTGTTTCTGGCCGTGAACTTCTTGCCGCTTGGCCCCTGCGTCTTCTCATGTTTTCACCTTACATGCAATACATGATGAATAGCTCGTCAACCACACCGATTTCGCAGATATCAAGGCATCCAACCTTTGGACAAGGCATATTGTCATTTTTATTTCCCGGCAAATGTTTCGAATCTTTTCAGCCATTTGTTTGCCTTTTGAACTCCCATCCAGGGTATCACTGCATCCATGTCTCACGCCTTTCGTCTCTTTCCACCTTCCGCCGCCTGCGCCCCCGTAGAATTCGCAGCCGCGCTGTTCGCCGCAAGAATCGCATCCAAAACCTCCGGACTCGTATTCAGCACGTCTTGAGACTCCGACTTGACGCGCTTGGGGTCCAGCTTGCCGACAAGGGGAACCGCCGTGGCGAGAATCTGCTGGAAAGGAGCAGCCACAAAGTAGCCGCTCTCGTCGAAGAAGGAGGCAAACGGCTTGGCAATCTCGATGATGCGCGACTTGGCGGACTTGTCCGTGACGGTGATGCTGAGGCGGTATGTGGGATCCAGCTTCTTCGTCGACGTGGCTACTGTAATCTGTGGGTGTCTCCTCGTCAGCCTTGCGCTCCTCGTTTCGCTTTGAGGGGTTGAGTCCGCTCCATACCTTGTCTCCTGATGGCGCAACACCCTGATAGACAACACCCTTCTCCACAAACATCATCCAGAACGTCAAGAGACCATTCAGCAGAGTGTAGACGGCCACGGCAACTGCTGTGTAGGTCTTGGTGCTCTCAAAGCCCAGCTTGTAGTCCCATGCAAAACAGGCGGCAGAGATGAGAAAGGCGCTGTAGCCGAGCACTAGTCGAACATCGCTGAGGAAGTGTGTCTGCTTGAACTTGAGGGAGTTGAGGTAGTTGGGGATCGCATCGTCGGCTGTGTTCTTGAGGTCTATAGTTATGGTCACGGTGTCAGAACAGGGTGGACTGAGCCGGTAGCGACGGTTGGAGGTGCACTGCAAGAAGAGCTGAGCTTACCTGCCAGATTATACAGAGAGACCTTCTCGGCGGCCATGGTGATTTTATTGTTCCGGTGATGCGAGACGGAACAATTGAAGATGCTGGTGTTGATCAGCTCGTCGGCTTATGGCAGAGGTGGCCTGTAAGTTAGCAGTTGGCTGCAGTGCTAACGCCCACTAAGATCGTGGGGATCTGTTCAGGTTACCTTGAGCTCAGTGGGCCAATCGACAGCGCTGCTGCTCCGTGCAGTGGGGCTGCCGGCTGAACGGCGGTAGGATACTCCGTGCTGCCAGAGCTGCAGCTGAGCTATGTACATGATTCAATCTTCCACCTCAGCCTCTTCACAAGCTCCCCCTCCATACCAGCAGCGTCATCGCCAGCTCCCAGGCCGCTCAATACGGGACAACAGCGTCCCATCATCGCGGTGACCAGCCGAGCGAATCCATCATGGCGCAAATACCGCCCCAGACCCTGCATAGGGATCCCCAGCTCTTGTTCGTATCCCAACGTCACAGCGCCGAGATATGGCGACCAACGAGCTAACGTGGCACTCCCGCGCATAGCTACTGGATCCTCATCCCCATCACCATCGTCATGGTCCTGACCGGCGTCCTTCGCCACTATGCATCCGTCCTCATGGCCACGACCCCGAAAAAGGCCGACATCAAAGCCATCCGCGAGCAGCGCGCCCTCGCTCACGGCGCCGCCCTACGGACCAACTACCACGTGCTGTCGCGCAAGTCATTTGAAACCCGACGAGACTTTCTCATTGAGGGATTCGAGTCCGGGGCCTACCTCAAGGCGCCTAACCAGAAGGGCCAGCCGCCGGCGAACCCAATGACGGACCCCAATGCTATGGAGGGCATGATGGGCATGATGAAGAACAACATGGCCATGATTATCCCCAACACGCTGATCATGAGCTGGATCAATGCCTTCTTCAGCGGATACGTCATCAGTATGGTATAATGGCTGTCCGATTCTCTGCTAGTGCTAACGACGAATAGTGAAACTGCCTTTTCCCATTACAATCAAGTTCAAGAGCATGCTGCAGGCGGGTGTCCTGACCAAGGACATGGACCCGCGGTGGATGTCCAGCATCAGCTGGTACTTTTTGTGCATTTTCGGTCTGCAGTTTGTCTATGTGTTCCTTCTTGGTAGTGACAATGGTGAGTTGACAAACGCAACCCCTACTGAACGATCCGGTCTAATAAGTCAACAGCCGCAAGCCAAATTGCTCAGCAGATGCAGGCCCAGCAGATGCCCGTTGGACCCATGGCTCCTGGACAGGATCCGAGCAAGATGTTCAAGGCTGAAGCCGAGAACCTGGCCGTCATTGAGCACTACTCTGTCCTGGACGGCATCGAGGAGCGACTGCTGGAGAGGATCAAGGTGTAGACTTTGTATAGCTCAACCAAGGGAACAACTGATTAATCCACTGTACTCTTTATTCGCTGTAAATCATCCAATCAGGCACCATCCCACCACAAACACACGCCCAGACCTTCGGCAGCCATGCTGCCTTTGATCTTGTAAGGCGTCTTCGCCGGCGTGTCTTCTGCTTGGGTGGGCCCGACTGGGGTCTGATCGTGCCATTCTTCGTCAATGACCTGGAAACGGACCATTTCGTGATTGTCGTAAAACAGGCGCTCTTCGTCAAAGTTCCATATCCAGATTTGTTCGCTGTGGTTACTGTCCTGCTGTCAGCTCTGTTGCTGCTGCTTCAACCTCAAGCCCATGGCAAACTTACTATTCAGCCCCCTGGGGGAGCTCCTCGTACGGCACAAAAATGTCGTCGAAAAAGTCTGTTCTCAGGTGGATGCCAGAAGGAGTCGAGCTACGTATCCTGCCAAGCATGACCTCTCCCTTGAAGGGCCTGAAGACGATCATCCGAAACTCGACTGTCGTCATGTAAGCATGATGAATGGCGGCGCAGAGACGAGCAGGGTTACCGTACCATTGACGTTGACGAGGCCGGTGCCGTGGCCTATCAAGCCTTCGGACGTCCATAGGACATCAAACAGAGATATGCACAGTCCGATCTTTTGAACCACCTTGTTTGCGTATTTGGCATTGATGTTGTCCTCAATCGCTACAATACTGTGCTTTGAGAAATCTTCTGGAGAGATTTGCACCAGGTCGGCGAATTTGGTCTGTGACTGCAGATTAGCCTTCTGTCGTGAGAGAGAGAGAGCAGAGATGATGCTATTCTGAGAGCATCAGCCACTTACGAGGATGAACATCTTGATCAGAATAAGGTGCTCAAGGACCACAGAGCCTTCAGCTGTAACTCATAAAGTGACGATGGACAAGCACAACCATAACGGACGAGACGCCGTCATATCACAACATGCATCTCTCGTCATCACTTTCACCCAACAAATGAAGCCCTTCAGTCTCATCCGCTGGCAGCCGAAAAGTAAAAAGTCAGTAAATCCAGCTCGAGGCGACAGCGCCTAGTCCATATCCGGCTAGCGCCAGTGCCCGCCGTCCCGGACCATGTCTCACCGCCTGCTCACAATGGCCTAGCGGCCACCTTTTGCCCAACCGCACTTAATGTTCATTTTGCAGCCAAGGTCAGACATCGTGGAACTTGCCGTCCGATTGCCATCTTGTCACCGTCCAGCAGCATCTGTGCAGCGTCTCTGAGGCGCCACCACCGCTTGTCCCAGGTCCTCCGGCAGCGGGATTCTCTCCAGGTCGTCGCTCTCTGTCCATTTTCCTTCTTGTTTCGATTGTGTCCCGAGTTGTCGTCGTTGAATTGCTCCTCCTGCACCGAACCGCCCTCCGTCGAGTCCGAGAAGTCTCGAAGTCCGACGCTCACCGTCTTGTGTCTCTGTCTCTGGCCCCCTTTTTGCTCGAATCATCCCAGCAGCCGATTGTGTGTCTGCATCAACCTCTGCAGCAGAAACCAGGTCCGCATTGCGCCAGTTCTCATGACCCCTTGAGCAATGTCGACGTACAACTACGCACCACCACCCCCTCCGCCCCCTACGTCTGGCGGCGCCGGCTATGGACAGTCGAGTTCGACTCCCTACGGCCAGGGCCGCGGCGGCGGGTCAGGCAGCCGTAGGGGCGGCCACTATCACGGCGGTCGGGGCGACTATCACAGCTCGCAGCCGCGGTATGAGTACGCTGGGCAGCCATATCCTCCTGCCCAACACGCAGTCCCGTATGGCAGCGCTCACCCGCCGGCGAATGGCTATCCGACTCCCCAGCCGCAGTGGGCTCCCGAGCACGGCCATGCTCCTGCGCACCACGCCCATCCGCATGCTCCCATGCCGCTCTCTGCGTCCAACTACCATCCGAACTACGCCCCTCAACCGTATCCCCCGTCCCAGTATCCCCAGCAGGCTCCCTATGCAGCCCCTCAGCCTTACCCCTATCAAGCACCCCCTCCTCCACCGAGCCAGCCGCCGCAGTGGAACAGTCAGGGAGCTCCTCAGGCATTTGGCCCCGGTGGTAGAGGCCGTGGAGGCTACGGTGACCGCGGTGGCCACAAGCAATCTCACAGTGCACCTCCCGTCCGTCACGGCCACGAGTATGATGCGGCGCACCCTCCGATGATCGGCGGATTCCCCCAGCCGTACCCCCCTGATCCTCGAGTTGCTCATTATCCTCCACCGCAATATGCTTACACAGCACCTCCACCCCCTCCCGTTAGCTCTCGCCATTCAGACTCTCCCCACAGCCAGTATTCTCGTCGAGGTCGTGGCGGACACAGAGAGGGCGGCAAGGGACGAGGTGGTCATCATCATTCTCATCACCATGGAGCGGGTGATAAGGCACGCCCTCCAAAGCAGTCGGGTAACCATGTTGACAGTGCTGCAAAGCCCGACAAGCCCGAGTCTCCTTCGGCCGGCAAGAAGAAGAAGAGAAAGACTAACACTCTGGGCTTGACCCCGGGCGTCGATTCGGAAACGGAAGACGATGAGGGAGAGGAAAAGACACTCACGGAACTCATCGGCCAGGAAGCCCTCAAGTAAGCAATCCGATGTCCTCGTTGTCCGCTGCGTCGCCACTAACCACCGTTTCCTGGCGTAGCATCAGCGATGTTGCAGCTTTCATTGCAGAGCGAAAGAAGAAGTTCCCCACCAGAGCGCGCGTCGAAGCCAAAAAGGCCGCCGAGTTGGCGCAACGGGAAGAGGACAAGGCTGCCTCTTTGGAGAAGGAGGCCGACAGACTTAGAAAGCAGCTGCGCAAGGTCGAGTTTTCCATCAAGAGAAAGCGAGAACAGGGCGATGAAGGCGACGAGATGCGCGACCCGTCCGAAGACTCTTCGGACGACGAGCCAGAAGTCATGTCCAGCCGTACCCAGACGGCCCCTCCTTCTGCCCCAGCCAACAAGGCTGACATCACCAGACACTGCAAGTACTACTCTACCGGTGGAACGTGCGGTAAGAAGGGCAAGTGCCGCTTCGTCCATGATCCCCAAGCTCGGGAGGCGGCCATCAAGGAACGCGAGGCCAACAATGGTCGCCTAACCATTCAGCAACGCTTGATTTTGAACGACAAGGAGCAAGAAGACCTGGCCGTCCTGCAGTCTATCCAGTACCTTCGCGAAAAGGGACTCATGAACGCTGCTGGAGCGTCAGCGGCGGTCCAGACCAACGGCGAAGAAAAGAAGCCGACGCCTGTCTCCGCACCTACTAGACCTGAGTCCGCATCAGCACCTGCGCCTGCTCCTGTTTCTGCCTCTGCTTCTACACTGCCTCCCTCTACGTCTTCCCTCCCTGCCATCCCACCTCAGCCCGCCAAGAGGGAGCCGCCTCGCAGAAGCAATCCGCCTCCCTCCATCATCCCCACGGCTAATAGTTCCAGCACTCAAGGAATCCGGCACTATCAAGGCTGGCTCCTGAAGCCGTATGGAAGCTCAAGTGGCAAACAATCGCAGAGTGACGATCTTCCTTGATTCAGTTTGCGTTTGCACACATGTCTTTATATACACCGCCTCCCCCTACTTGCACAAAGTCTCGGCACCAGCCACTGTTGGCCTTGGGACGTTGTCGAACCTCGATTCTGCAATTCATGGGGCGCTTTTTGGTTGTACTCTTTTGGTTTTTCAAGACTGCATCGAACAAAAAAAATCATCGGACGGCGTTGGCTTCTCAGTTTTCGTTTGCAAGTGTAACAAGGGTCGACTTGTGGGCAGGAGGGGCGTCTTCGGTGATATTTACAATGAAGACGCCCCCGTGCCTGATTGTTTCAAGAGCAGCGTTTCCTCTCAAGTTGGATAAGGGCTCGGCCAGTAGCTCACAAAAGAGCCCAGAGTTAGGTATCTTGCGGAATATGGCGAGCAGAAAACAAGTCATTCTGCCTTGAAGGCGTATGATTTCTTCTAAAAATTGACTCTTTATAGGATCCAGATTGCTCCGGTTTTGCTCCGGTTTGGGAAAAGTGGTGGAAACTTTGGTCCATTTTACCTGCTTTTTGCCTGTGTATCTGCAAACACATGGAATCCAAAAGAAAAAAGAAAAGAAAAGGGTCACTGCTAGATATTGTTTCTTTCTTCTTGTTTTTGTCTTTCTTCTCGGATACAGGGTCCTGTTGTATAGTACGTTGCAGTATCAAAATCAAATCAGACTTCATTCTATCAGACATCGTTCCCTTAACACTGCTCGAACAGTCCCGTTTTCATCAAATGTTTTGCTTGGTATACCTAAGGTAACTAAAGCATAATCGACAAATTATAAACGCTGTATCGACTCTCCCTAGTCAAGAGAATTGACGCGAAAGAAGCAACTACCTAATAAGTCTAGCTAATGGAACGCAGAATACTGTCCGAACTGCCGCGTAAAATCGAGAAAAGAAAAATTCCTAATTCTGCGCCATACAATGCATAAACAAAACTCCAATCCTGTATAAACACCGCTGGCGGGGGGAGAAAAACAAACCAAAAGCTAACAGCATGACCAGGAAAAGGGGATGGGTAGAGAGGAGCAAATAGGGGTGGGCTGTATATGTGTGTGTGTGTGTGTGTGTGTGTGCGTGTGTGCAATAGAAAGCAGCAGGGAACATTGAAGTCCATAGAACAAGAGCCTGCAGCAGACTCTGTTCTTCTTTGAAAGGTGTAAATAAAGGAAAAACTCCGTCGCTAATGACTCTGAAATGGCAAGACACACGAGCAGGTGGAACCATTTCTCCGCTGCGAAATTCGCTGGCACACTCGACGATCTTTCATTTCCTCCCCCTGAGCTTCATTCCATGAATGCCAACTTCCCAAGCGCGACTTTGAAATTAATGTACGCAAATGAACCAACCCCAACGCCCCAAGGAGAAAGGGAAGGAAATAAAGCCATACCAGAGGACTGTATCCTCCGTTAGCGTCGGTTGGCCCGCAACGCTTCGAGAGCTTTGCGCTTCTTCTCTTCCTTGGCCATCTTGAGAGACCTCTCGAGCTGCTCCTCCCGCAGATCCTCGCGGCGAGCGATCCGCTCAGCCATCCGCTCCTCGTCGTCAATGTCTTCCAGGCCGGCCTCCATGTCGGATGAGCCATCAGACGCATAACCGTAGCGCGGACCCTCGTCTTCCTCGTCGTCATAATCGATGAAGTCGTCCATGTCCTCGTCATAGTCATCCTCGTACCGGGATCGTCGGTTGGCCCCGGGTCGGGGCGGAGGGGCGTTGAGCAGGGCACCGCCGCGTGGGGCGTTGCTCTTCTTCGATGTGTTGCCGGGTTTGGGGCGGGCTGTACCGGTATAGCCGGTCGTTGCCAGGGCTGCCTTCTTCACCTTTTTCTCGGGCTCCGGTGCCGGCGCCTTCCGTGACGACGTCATGGCCTTGCCAGGGGTTCGGGACGCAGCACCGTTCGCGGTTTTCGAGGGTGCATTTCCATTCGTACCGTTGCGCTGTACCGGCCTTGCTGATCCCTTGTAGCCGACTGGAGGTTTCCTGCTCTGAGCATCGGATGGTGCACCCTTCGCATCGGTCCCCTTTTCCCTCTTGATAGCCCCCTTCTCGACCTTTTTATGCTGGATCTTGCCCACCTGACCCATTACCTCTTGGGCCCGTTGAGCCCGTGCGAGGATTTCGGCATAGGAGCCCTTCTTCGGAGGCGCTTTAGGCTTGTTCGGGTCGACTAGGGGCGCGGACGGTGGTTTACTAGCAACAGCAGGCTTCGCTGGTCGACTGGCAATAGTGACTGGCTTCGAGGGGTTCGGGGTCGTGACTGGCTTCGAGGGGTTCGGGGTCGTTTTCGGCAGGGTGGTGCTCGCAGGCCGCTCTGGGGCCTTTGTTGGCTGTGTGAACAGACGCGGTGTCTTGGCGTCGGCCCTGGAAATATCATCATCTGCCTTCCGCTTGACCGAGACGCTTGGTTGTCGTTGAACGGCGGGCGCAGGGCTGTCCGAGGACTGGCCACCGGTGATTTGAGCCAGGAGGTCCCCGATCTGGTAACCCACGTTAGCCACCACAGGCGCTGATGCCCAACACCCCAGGGACTGGGCGAGAACAAGAAGGGGAAAAAAAAGCGACAAACTTACCGGCATCGTGACTGCGTGAGACCTGTGCTTCTTCGATTTCGTATACGTTCCAGAAGAGTTTCACGTAGCCCTGCCGAGATATTCACACGCCGTGATGCATAGATGACGCCGCTCCTCCGCTCGACCGGCGAAGAGCAAAGCGAATCGGCACCGACGCAGCCTCCCCTCACGCAACGCAACGACAGGAAAGACCCTGGAAGGGGCGTCTATCGGACAGGATGCGCGCTTCGACGAACTTGGAGGACGTTGTTGATGGAAATGAAGTAAAAGAATACTTTGAAAGGCGGGTAAGATATGCAGCGCTTCGTCTGCAGAGATAGACAAGTAAAAGTGACACTTTTTCTCCTCCCAGGATATCTATCACGTCAAGAGAAAAAGCGTTGATTAGGTGAGAGGCTGGCCAGCGCACCTTTTGCCGGTAGAGCTACGGATGAAAAAGGGCGGGCGCCACACTGCGCTGGACGAGGCAAGGATCCACGTGATGCTCAAAGCAGCCAGCCTGTGGCGGTGCGATAAAGGCACCGTCGTGAGGCTGAGGATCCCCGGCAGCCGGAGCTGCTTACGTACTGCCCGACTCCACGGCCCTAAAGCGGATCGCCCTGTGGTTTTTTTCGGCTAAGCAGCTCTTTTTAGCGCCCACAGGATTTGTGCGGTAAATTGCCCTGGCGACTTTCTACTTGGGGCAACTTTTTTTTTCCCTTCCGACACCTTTTCTATCTCAACCAACTCAAACCACCAGAACTCGAAGGTTTCAGTCTCCGCCCAACTTGCGGTTAAAGTGATTGATTTCTCGTGTTCCTCTTGAACTTCAAAAGTGAGTGTCTTTGTTCTCTCTATCCCCTTTGACAGCTGCGCATTGCCATCGACGTCAGGTCGTGCTACCTCCTGCCCCTCGTCGAGCTGCAGAATCAGCTGTCAGAGATATCACAAAAACTCCGATACTAACAGATTCTTTCCTCGCAGAACCTTCAAAATGAAGCACCTCGCAGCCTACCTCCTCCTCAACCTCGGCGGCAACGCCAGCCCCTCTGCCGAGGACATCAAGTCCGTCCTCAGCTCCGTCGGCATTGAGGCCGAGGATGAGCGTCTCGAGAAGCTCATCTCTGAGCTCTCTGGCAAGGACGTCAACGAGGTATGTCTTTTTTAGCATACCTGAAAGGAATTCTGAAGAGGCAATCCAACTAACAATTTGTTCAGCTGATCGCCGCTGGCTCTGAGAAGCTCGCCTCCGTTCCCTCTGGCGGTGCTGGTGCCGCTGCTGCCGGTGGCGCCGCCGCCGGTGGTGCTGCCGCTGCCGAGGAGAAGGCCGAGGAGAAGAAGGAGGAGGAGAAGGAGGAGTCCGATGAGGACATGGGCTTCGGTCTCTTCGACTAAGCGCTCCATTTCCAAGGATGCGCAAAGTTACGACCCTCTACGATTTTCGGAAAAGTTGCGAGCATGTTGGGCGGTTGGTCTCGGATGGCTCTGGTGGCATTGGAGGATTGATCGCTCGTGGATGGCTTGGCGGCCGGTATAGGTTGGCATAGAATATCCAGTCAAGAAATTGACGACTTGCCGTTTTCTCGAATATTGTTGATCTCGATTTCTGTGCTGCGTGTAACCGTGAATCTGTGATTGCAAGTCGTGATCGACATGGTCATTGATATGGACATCCATCTTATGCGGATTTGCCAACGAATAAAGAAAGTACACTGCCTGATTTCTACCGGTCGTTCTACAAAACTTTGTCCTGGTGCTTCTGTTAGAATTGTTGAAGCAAATCCGCAGCGTACGTCTGCACTCCACCCAGCCCGACTACCCTGCAACAGGGGGCTCGTCAAGGGGGGAGGGATTCTCGAAGACCAACTTCTTAAACCAAGAGGTGCCCTCTTCCATTGGAATAAACTACAAGTCAAATAGAATCGACTTGCTCATCCGCAAAGTAGTATTTCCGTAAATTAATAAATGCAACCCAAAAGCATAACATGCTAACTAAATCCCAATCCTCGTCTCATAAAATATCATCAGCTACATATCTCATACTCATGCCAAACCCCATTAGATCCAACACAGAAAGCAAATTCAAAAGCGCCCAAGATACAATCCTTTCAACTCCCCTCAGATCTCAAAAGCTCAATCCTCATACCATGACTTATCCGGCCTATACGCACTCTCCGGCGCAGCCCACGAAAACAGGCGCGATCTCGCCTCGCTATCAAGCTCCTCATATCTGGGCAGAGTCGGCCCCCCATTCTCTCCAAGTGTGTCAGGCACGGGCGAGATTTCAACTCCTTGGCTTTGTCGTTGAGGATTCCGCTGCTGCTGCTGCTGTTGTTCTCGTTGGTCCGGAGAAGGGGACATTGGCCTGCGAAAGTTCCAGTTAAGACAAGTAAAAGAAAGAAAAGGGGAACACGGTGAAAGAAATAGCTGTACTAACGGCCAATTTGCAACGTCGAAGAAACCTCTTCCACCATTCAGAACAACTTACTTATGTGACACCACGCTGGCCCCGTCCAGCTCCTTCACAACAGGAGGTTGAAAGCCACAAATAGACAACCCATCAACCCGCCTCTCCGTCGACCCATTCCCCGGCTTAATAACCCCCAAAGATTCCACTGTATCGGGGATGTCAGCAGGAAGTTCAACCGCAGGCTCAGCCGGAAGCTCAGCAGGGCCCTCAATGTGCTGCTGCTGCGGCTGCTTGGCATCGGGCTTCCCCTTTCCCCAAACAGTCCCGAATCTCGTCTTCACAACCCCTAGCCCGGCACCGACATCCCTCATGGAAAGACGATGATCGCCGTCATGTGCAAAACGCCCTCCACCGCGTCCTCGTCTCCCAAAGAAAAAGAAGAGCGCTGCCACGAGACAAAAGAGAGCACCGCTTCCGATGGCAATACCGGCGATTTGCGCGGCACTTATATGTGTAGATTGGGGTGCGGAGGAAGGCGCGTGGTACTCGGTTTGTTTGGCATCTGGGGCTGTGGACGTTGACGAGGTGGACAAAGTTGACAAGGTTGACGAAGTTGATGAAGTTGACAAAGTCGGCAGAGGCGATATTGTCGGGGTGATTGTCACTCGAATGACAGGCAACGTGAAGAAGGCCGCAAGAGACGAGGAGGATGAAGCCCATGTCATGGATGAGGAAGATTCAGTGTGAGTCTCAGTAGTAGTCGAGGTAGCAGTCGACGCCTCAGTCATCGTCGCAATGTCAACATCCGATATCCTATGGATCCCTGACAAACACAATCTGGTCAGTATCATCCCAAGTCCAACAAGGTGATGCTTCGCATGTATACATACTAGTCGCCGTCGTAAGTATCCCATCATACCGCACATAAGTAATCGTCGACGTCCAAATCGACACAAAAGCCCGGGAGGGTATCCCCATCCCAGCCCGTAACTCTGGTCCTCCGAGCACATTCTGCCCCAACAAGGCTCCTGCAAATGCCACTATTCGGAACCACAACACCATGGCTTCAAGACAAAAGAGCCCAGGATCTTCTGCAAACAAACTGTCAAAAAGATACCGTTATCCGCAAACCAGCTGCGAAGTCAAAAAGAAACCCAGACTGAAAAAGAAAGAACGAACTCAAGGCTAGAATGCAGGCCGTAGACTAACCTATCTGCCACCTTAATGTGCGAGCAGAGCAAGCGAACAAGTATGAGTTACCTTAGGTGGGATCCCTCCCGAGCTTGTGAGTATTATCGTCAAAGACCAACACCCACTGCACGACGGATACGTACATGAAACGCAATGCATGTACCACATAACAACACATCTACACATCAAGGCAGAAGAAGAAAAAGCTCGGCGGTCACAGAAAGGCAATGGCCACGATGCGGCGTTCCGCATCCTTTGGAGCTGCGAGAAGCGCACACAAAGTGGCCGGATTGGGGATGTCGTCAAACCCTCCAAAAGAAAGGGGAAGGGAGGGGCCCGTATGCGATGCATGTTCCCGTCTTGTTAACGTTGGGCTTGCTTGCATGGGATACTGCAGGATATTGCAGTAGATTGGCTGCGAGTGATTCGAATCAATGAAGTTGTAGTTGTTGAAGATTCGTTTAACGGATAGATATTCTATGGAGGGTTTGACTGCGTCAGAGCTGGCCTCCCAGCCCTCTGTTCTTCGGCTCTTTCTTCCTAATAAGGCCTGCTGCTTTCGTGGCTGCCTGCCGCTGGATTGCGCCGTTGGGATCACAGAGGACGCCCAACCGCACTTCACTCTTGGTGGTGAGCGTTTCTGATACATACGCGTCCCATCCAACAGACGCCTGGTCCAGGCTAACGTGCGCGTGCTTCGGCTGTACTGACGCTCTGGTAGGCCGGACGCTCTCCTCTCAACTGCTTTTCCCAAACAGCTGTAGCCATCTTCACTGCGTCTTCGTCTTGACCTTGGCGCCGCTGGGCAGAAAGCCTGTTTCTCGTAACAGCCTCCAGATACACCACAAATAGCAGACAAAGAACCCTGCCGCACCCACACCAACATTCGCAACTACCCACAGGTCTGGCTTGCCCGGCGGCGGCTCGACAAAGGCCTCGACGACATGCCACGCCGCCATCGCGGCGTAAAAAGTCCCCTGCAGAAGAGCTGTGCCCCATTGAACGACCTGAGATTGTCCTTCTTGAAAGGGTGCGCTCCAGGACGTAGGAGGGAGACCAAGGAGATACGCCCAAAGCAGAGTGAAGACCGCATACGGAACTCGAAGGTCGACGCGGTGCAACAAAGGAAACATTGTCCAAGCGCCCAGGAGGTTGGCAAAGCCCACCCAGGCACGGACTTCGCCGCTCATGCCGTGTTTCCCAGCCAGAAGCAGCGTCATTGGCATGAGCGGAAGAAGAACGCTCTTCTCGTGAACCTGCCAGCTGAAGAGGAAGAAACCCCATGCCGTGGCCGCAAAGGCAGGCGGGAGCGCTGACTTTCGAGGGCGCAGAAACAGGATGATGTTGGGTGGGAGAATGGATGCAAGGGTGGCCACGAGAGCCGCTTTCTGCAGAAGATGGACAGGGTAGTTGCGCAGCTTGATGACCGTGTTAAGAGCACACCAGAAGTTTGCAACCTTGTCCTCAAAGAGACCGCGGGCAAATGGAAACACACGATGAACCATCTGCCCGAGCTGCTCGAAGATGGGATAGTAAAAGTGATCAGGGCTGATGTAGTTGGCAACAAAAGGCGTAGCTCCTTGTCCTTTCAGCTCGGGACTCGGATCGATGCCTTGCTGCTTGTCGTAGAGAGCGCCAAGGGCCAGAGGGAGAACCAGCACGCCGAAAGAGACGACGGTCACCAAGGCAATGCCAATCAGCCGGGTGGGGTTGATGCCCGTGGTGACACATCTTCCCAGCAAATAGGAGAAGACACTGAACGCGTAGTAGAGTGCCATTTGCTTAAAGCCTAGGGCAGCGACAAACAAAACAGCCGCCCACATGTATCGTTCGGCAAGCATGCTCGACATACTGCCCACGACAAAGCCCAGCATCACCGTGTTGTACTGGAAATGCACATGGTCGATAAGGATCAGCCCTGGCTGCATCAGAATGGCCACAAGGGCCAGGTTGCTCGTCCAGGTGCTAATGTCGCTCAGTCTGCTGAAGCGTCGCACAAAGACCGTGACGGCAGGAATAAAGATGAGGTATTCAGACACAATAACCGTCGCCCTCATAAAGATCTTGAGCATTGGGTCGTGGGAGCCGCGCGAATCCACCAGGGCGAACCAGTCGGGGTTGATCATGGAGCCAATCTTGCCCAGAACCCAGCTGTGGTAGGCCGTGAGAGGAGGATAGTCGAGCCCCCACCACTCCAGGTCGTGAAAGTACCACTGAGATATCGGCAGATGCGTCGTGAGCTCCATCCAATGGCGCTGGGCCTCGTAGTCGCCGAACATGGGAGGTCGCTGGAACCCTAAAGCCGCTGTCAGTCTACAGAACCACCGCCGCGAGAGCTTTCAATCCGCTCACCAGAGTACCCCCAGAGCCCGGCCGCCCATCGGAACAGCCCGACGACCATCAGCACCAGCGGCAGCACCTCCCATTGCGACAGCGACGTCCGCGCCGGCCACAGGAAGGCCGCCAAGGGAAAGGCCGGAGCGCGCAGCTTGTCGATGTCGCCCTTGTTGGCTTTCCGCCGCGGCTTGTGCGCAGGACTTGTGGCGGGCATGTTTGTGTGTCACCGCATGGAATTGAGGAGCTGTGACGGCGATGCTGGCTGGGAATTGGCAGTCCTCTAGCTGTGGAAGAGAGAGAGAGACTGTCGACAGCTTGACAAGGGCGAAGTTGAAGGTTGACGGGACACTTGGAGCTTATGCGCCGTGCCAGATTGGGGAATTCCAGTGGCGCGCTAACATCTCCGAAGTCCGCTGAAGAATTACGGTGCGGATTGGTGGCTCAGTGACACACGCACACTGTATTGTGATGCTCGGTGTACGGGCCTTGAACAGGTGATGAATGCCAAGGCTGTGGTGACATCAAAGCGTTCTTTTACACCGCCCTCGCCTCGTGATATAACCGTCAGTCTTTCAATCGATATCAGAGCCTCAAACTGTCTCTCAACAATCATGCCATATCCCTTTACTCTTCCAACCACGTCCGCCTTCTCCTTCTCATCGTCCTTCTCCTGCGACTCTCATCCCTCGCTGCCCCTCAGCGCCAGCACGTACCGCGGGGTCGTCCGCGATGCCCTCAAGAAGCACAAGCGACTCCCGCCGTCCTCGCAAACGGCCAATCTTAGCACCGTCATCTCCAGCCTAGAGCACTATCTCCCGTATCTCGCCGCGGTGGACGCCGGCCTGAGCAACCAGCCCGTCGGCGGCGAAACCGTCACCACAATCCTGGAATCAACTCCCTCCATCTCATGGCGGCCTACGCTGTCCGGCGATCTCGTGCCTGGACGCGAACGCCCCCGCGTCAAGATCATCTCACTGGAGCATGAGCTCTACTTCACACTGTCGACCTTGGGCTTCGCCAATGTCTTGATGGCAAGGGCCACGCTGCAGCCCCTGTATTCCACAACTCTCGACTTTCAGGGGGGTCAGGAGAGGACGACTGTGATGACGACGGCGACAAAGTATCTACTGGAAGCCGCTTCCATATACGACTACGCTGCCACAAGAAGTGAGCAAATCATCGGTAATCCGCCTTGCGTCGACATTTCGCCCGCCACGCTCCGAGCCCTGGCTTCTCTCTGTCACGCCGAGGCAACGCTGTTGGCTGTACTAAAGGACGACCCTTGGCCCGCGGCCGTGGCGCAGGATAGGAACAAGAGCGACAAAGAATGGATGTTCAAAGCGCCCGACATCCCCAAAGTCCGGGCCCATCTCTACGCCCGCCTCTGCCTCGCCGCATCGGAACATGCTGCAAAAGCCGCGGCACTATGCCAATCAGCGAGGTCAGCATCAGGGGCAGGTATCAGCTCAGGGTTTCTGCGGTACTTGGAGGACTTGCGGCGGACCAGCCGCGCAAAGGCCTGCCGCTTCTTTGGCATTGACGCAGAGCTGGGGCGAGATACGGCGCAGGGAATTGCCTGGGCGCGCGCCGGCTTACACGAGCTCGGCGTGGAGGCCAAGGACACCAACGCAAAGAAAGGCCTGAGCCTGAGTCGCACGATTAAGGGCCTCAGTGAGAAGAGGGAAGATCGCCGAGTGGACAAGGAAACCGCCTGGGGAGCCGACGCCGGGAAACTAGAAGAGACCCGGATCCTCGAAATGCTAGACGCAAAGTGGAACAAGATTAACGATACGGTAAGCCCTGTACATGGTGATACCGTCGAGTCTCCGTGCTAACCGTGTTGTATAGATGAACACGCGGCCTATTCCGCCTATAAGCGCGTTGATCAACAAGATGCCTTCAGGCCGCGAGATTCACTCCATCAAGCCGTACCAGCTCCCGAGTCTGGATCGAGATGTGCTCGAGGCTATGCGTGCACCTCCGGAAGGCGGCGAACCTCTCGAGGGTGAGGCTAGCTCTGACGATGAGACTCTGGTAGATACAACAGCCAGTGATGCGTACAACAGGAGCGGGACACCAAGGGGCCAGTATTATTGAGCTTTGGACGTTCATGGGCGTTGGCATGTAAGCTGTACGGAGTTTTGGATACCACAAGTCAAAGGTCAGGATATATGTAGCAGATAGCTGTCAAGCAGAGAGCGTATTCACGCTTCTTTCATTCATCTAGGTGCTAGTCAAAGATGCTCTCCATCGTCCCAAGCCCATCGAGGGACCACGAAAGAAGCCATATCCTCAACAGAGAGACGCTCAGTGAAACCAAGGGTCGTCCGGGCTAGGAATAAACGGCACAGGCTCCTCATCCCACTCCGGCTCCTCCGGCTCCTCAGGCTCAGGCTTCTTATGCCCCTTAGGCTTCTTAGGCTCCTTTGGCTCCCCAGTCTCCTTAGGCTCTTCAGGCTTCTCAGGCTCCTCGGACGCCTCCGGCTCCTTGGGCTCCTCCGCCGCCTCCCCAGGCAAAGTTTGCGTCGTGTTGCCCGAGTCAGTCAGGTCAGGGGGACACTCAGGAATCGTGATATTCCATGGCAGACAAGCAGGAACACAACTATCCAACCAAATCAGTCAATGCACTCAAACCTACCGCCAAACTTGGCAGAGTCCCAACTTCGACTAGGTAGAAAGGGAAAAGGGGGGTAAACGTACTCTCCAAAGGGGATCCCACACGCATTCACCCCATCCACACAAACAATGATATCTTCGCAATCCTCATCACCGTCCTCCGGGAGAGGCGTGAATGGTGTCGGAGGTTCCGTATCAAACCACGCATGCAGGTAGGGAATCGTACAAGCAGGCGCTTCAGGAGCATCTTCGAGGCAGGGGTCGTAGCAACTATCAAGGATTTCTCATCAGCACGGCACCCCAGAAAATCTCCAGTTGGAGCAAGATGATTGAGAAATGGAAAGTTGTGAGGGAAACAAGTAAGATGAATACATACCCTCCGTATCGTTCGCCGCACTCATTCACGCTGTCCACGCAAATGATGCCACAAACCGCATCTGCACCCGTCGCCAAAGCCGCCGCTCCTCCGAGCATCGCGACAAACACGGCAGCAACAGCCCTAGAAGACATATTGAACGATTTTTCCCTAGGTCAAAAGATACGAGTAAGGTTCGCTTTGAATAGGTGTCAAGGGACAGCGAGACGTTATATGTTTGCGAAGAAGCCGATCTGCAGAGGCCACGAAACAGTCTCTTCACTCGCAAGCAAATGAAGAAGACAAAGTCGTGCCTGCCCCAGATCTGTAGACGAGACGAGGGATGAGCGACTTAAGTGTGACAGGATAACATGATCGACAAGGGACGGACCGACTCGGCGCAAGGGAGGATGGCCAAGACGGAGGTGTCGGACGGAGTATGCTGGTGTCTCCAGGCTGGAATGCAGAGACTCACGATGTAGCAACATCAGCTCCGGAGTGAATCACCCTGACTAACAGAATTGGAAGAGATTCTTGACATAACATCGAGCCTGGACACGCCAAGAGTGTGAATGGTAAAAATAGATTTGCTTCTCCCTAATCGAATATCAATGAATACAATTCCATCGGTGATTAATACACAGCGGCACCGGAACCCCCAAGATATCCGCCCAATTTTGTTGCTTTGCCTCCTCCTCCTCCTTCCATTCCCATCACCCTATCCACCCCTCCACAATATCAAAACTTCTGTTATGCGCCAAGAGCCATCTGCTTCTTGATCTCGGCGATGGCCTTTCCGGGGTTCAGACCCTTGGGACAGGCACGCGTGCAGTTGAGAATGGTGTGGCAGCGGTACAGGCTCATTGAGTTCTCGAGCTTGGTCTTGCGCGCCGCCGTGCGCTCGTCTCGGGAGTCGACCAGCCATCGGTACGACTGCAGCAGGATGGCGGGGCCGAGGTACTCTTCGGAATTCCACCAGTACGAGGGGCACGAGGTCGAGCAGCAGGCGCACAGGATGCACTCGTACAGGCCGTCCAGCTTCTTCCGGTCCGCCTTGCTCTGGCGGTACTCCTTGCCCTGTGGTTTTTCAGTTAGCGAAACGTCTCGTCAGGGGGGCAAACATGTAGTGCTTCAAGCTGGGTGAGCGTACATCTTCAGCAGGGGTGTCGCGCTGCAGATAGGGCTGGATGGACTTGTACTGCTTGTAAAAGTGCGTCAAGTCGGGCACCAGGTCCTTGACAACGTAGGTGTGAGGCAGGGGGTAGATCTTGACGTCGGACGACGACTCGGCGGGGATCCGGCACAGGCATGCCAGCGTGTTCTGGCCGTTGATGTTCATGGCGCAGCTGCCGCAGATGCCCTCTCGGCAGCTCCTCCGGAACGTCAGCGACGGGTCCTGCTCGTTCTTGATCTTGATCAGGGCGTCGAGGATCATGGGGCCCGTCTTGTTGAGGTCGATCGAGTACGTCTGCAGCCGCGGCTTCTCGGTCGGGGTGTCGGGGTTCCACCGGTAGATCTGGAACGACTTGATCTTGGGCTGCTGCTCCGTTGTCTCGCTGACCGTCGCCATGGAGCGCGACAGGACGGCGCTGGGGCGGAAGGCTGCCCTCGCGGAGGAGCCGAGGATGCGTGAGGAGGAGCGGAGAGCGGCCATGGTGACGAATTGTCTCGTGGTGTTGCTTCGAGGATTCTGTGTCTTGTCTGGTGCTCGGGGTTGCTGGGATTTTTCGGAATCTGCTTGAGCCCCGCGATGGACGACTTTGCGCTGCAGAGGCTGATCAGGGGAAGATCGGAGTGGCGGGATATATAAATCAGATCGGATTCGGGGCTCTCAGGGCTCGTAATTCCTCCTAGCAGCCGCGCAATGGCGAAGTTTGTCTGGTGGTGGCGTCTCGACGTCTCGTCGTCATGGAAGAAGCTGCGGGTGGAAGTGGCTCTTCCTCGGCTATGAGGCCTCGATACAAGGCTCCGGGGCAGCCAATCAGCGCGCAGACATTGACAATTCGGCTAAGCAGGAGAAAGTCGGGATGGACGATCCCGTGACAGCGGAGCTTGTACCTAGGTACCCTTACCGACGGCAAGCTCGAAGCTCGTGACAGCCGGCAGAAGCTCGGGTAAATGGCCGCCGCATTAGCTAATCATTACGTGCCTTAGCGCGGAAGAGGCGCTGCAAACGCTGCTCGTGGCTCGTGGGGGGGATTTGGTGGGGTTGGATAATCTCGATTGAGAGAGTCTTGATTATCCCGATTATCCTGGTTATCCTCGCCGTGCAAACGCCTCGCCTCACCCTCGTCTCTTCATTTCGGCGCAGACGGAATCACTGCGCCTCTGCCGCGGTACCTCGAGAGACTCTTCTTTTTGCTGGAGAATGGCGAGCGACTTGTCTCTCTAAAGTATTGCCGGGATTGGCGATTGCGCGCCGTTGATCATCTTTGATTCCTCGCGACAATCCAGCGCAGTCCAGATCTTGTAGACGGCCATGTTTCTCTCGGGCAGGTTGCCTGCCTCGCCATCACTGCGAACGCTGTATCATGGTTCGTCCCTCGGACAAGGACAAGTCTGCAAAAAGCCACTTCCGCTAATCCACCCTCTCGAACAGCCTCCAATTGCGCATCCAGAACGGCCCGGTTCATGACCCCGAGGTCTGTCTCGCAGCCGCAGCGTTTCTACTCCGATTTGCCCTCATCTTCCAAGTTCTCCTACCACATTGCCGCGTCCTTCATCGCCAAAGACCGCCCCTACGACCCATCGACTCACGTATTCCACTTCAACCCCTACAACCGAATCCAGCCGCCCCGACACCGCCGAAAGTCGTCGCGCCCCGATTCCGGCCACGATGCCTTCTTCGTAAGCCGGGTCAACGAGTCCGGCTCCGTGGCCTTTGGCGTCGCAGACGGAGTCGGCGGATGGGTGGACTCGGGCGTCGACCCTGCGGATTTCTCGCACGGATTCTGCGACTACATGGCCGCTGCGGCATACGAATATCCCGCGACAAGCAATGCGCCCCTCACCGCACGGAAGCTCATGCAGAAGGGATACGACGCGATATGCAGGGACCCCAACGTAGCTGCTGGAGGAAGCACGGCCTGTGTCGCCATTGCGCGACCCGAGGGCGTCTTGGACGTGGCCAACCTGGGCGACTCGGGATTCTTGCAGCTGCGCCTCAACGCGGTGCACGCCTATTCGGAGCCGCAGACGCACGCCTTCAACACGCCGTTCCAGCTGTCCGTCGTACCGCCCAGCGTGGCCGCTCGGATGGCGGCTTTCGGGGGAGCGCAGCTCAGCGACCTGCCGCGCGATGCCGACGTGGCGCATCATCACCTGCGCCATGGAGACGTCCTCGTCTTTGCCACCGATGGCGTGCTGGACAATCTCTTCAACCAGGATATCCTGCGGATTGCGAGCCGGGTCATGGTCAAGAGCGGTGCCTGGAACCTGTCTGGCAACGAGGCGGTCACCGTGGCCGAGTCCCTGGACAGCCTTACTGCTTCTCCCGAGGATGTAGACGGGCAATTGAAGAAGACGGTGACGTTGCAGAGTCTTCTGGCAACCGAGATTGTGCTGGCTGCCAAGCAAGCGAGCGTCAACACCAAGCGAGACGGACCCTTTGCCAAGGAGGTCAAGAAGTACTACCCCCAGGAAAACTGGCATGGAGGAAAAGTCGACGACATTTGCGTCGTCATTGCCGTCGTGTCGGAGGATGCGCCCAGCGTCAAAAGCAAGCTGTAGATTGGGCAAGGCAGGTTGATTGGTGCACAATAGATTTAGACATGTTTGGGGGGGGGAGAATAGCAAAGAGCATACGCTTTAGATCAGTGGAGGGTTGGGCTAGTTTAGCAATTGCGGCGTGTATTTTTACGGCTCTGTATATTAGATTCACATGATGGACTCAAGTAAATAAAAGAATCAACAATTGCTCATCAACTATAAAGAGAAACAAGCAGTTTGGTGGATTGATCGACCTTGTACCAAAATGGACGACCCAAGTTCCGTGATTGGTGCACGCCATTCATGATGTCATCAACCAACTCAAACCTCACCCAAACTCAAACATCCTGCCCTCAAACTCAGCCCAATCTATCATCTCCAAAGAACAAAATAAACCTTAGAAACTCCTCATAGAAGCGATAGAATGAAGGAAATATACCTGGTAAGTCTGCCCATCTCACACAAAACTCCCACAATGGCCCCTTCAGAGCTCACACAAACTTCGTGCAAAAGGCCGGTGCCGCAGCCGCCTTTACAGTCGACGTCCTCGTCTACCCCCTCGACACCCTCAAAACGCGCTACCAGTCCCAAGACTTTATCAAATCCCCCTTAACAAAACCCCTTGCCCTGCGCGGTCTGTATCAGGGCATCGGAAGCGTCATACTCGCTACTCTACCTGCAGGTTAGTTAGGCAACTTCACCTCACTCACCCTATAACAACTACGCGTGTCCCCCATTTTCTCCCCTTATCTCATAAGCCATCATCGTGACAAATTACCTATGGGATAAACTTGAAAGCTGATGATGAAACAATCTATGGATAAACACAAAAAGCCGGCGTCTTCTTCTCAACCTACGAAACCACCAAATCAATCTACACATCCCACCTTCCCCTCTCCCTACCCACCCCCGTAATCCACTCCCTCGCCTCCGCAACCGCCGAAATGGCATCCTGTCTCGTCCTCACTCCCGGCGAAGTCATCAAGCAAAACGCCCAAATGATACAACAACAACAACAAGAATCATCAGCCTCAGCCTCACGCTCAGCCCCAAGCAGATCAACGTCCTTGACGGCATTCAAGAGGGTCCTCGCTTCCGGCAGATTGTTCACCGGGTACTCTGCCCTCGTGGCGCGGAATCTCCCGTTTACCGCTCTGCAGTTTCCGCTGTTTGAGCATATACGGGCTCGCTTATGGGAGCACAGGACACGTTCAAGGGGGACGAACAAGGCGGATGGGGAAACGAGGGGAGTGGCTGAATCTGGACTGATAGCGGGGAGCAGTGCCGCCATTGCAGGAAGTATAGCGGCCTTCCTCACGACACCAAGCGACGTGATCAAGACGCGGATAATGGTTAGCACAGACAATGATGCCTCAACAACTAGGAAAGGATTGGCTAGCATCAAGGTGGTGCAGGATGTATGGAGAGAAAGGGGACTTAAAGGCTTCTTCCGAGGAGGGGCATTCCGCTCTGCTTGGACGGCAGTGGGAAGCGGCTTGTATCTGGGCATGTATGATGCCGCGAAGCTGTGGATCGAGAGGAGGCAGTGAACTCTTCGACTCTCAGGCAATTTTCACCTTGACAGGACTTTGGGCTTGCAATACTTAAGTGGACTCAGGTTTACTGCGTCGAACAAGAAGGCTTTCTGTCTACCTAGTACATGGTGAGGGAGATATTGAACGACCTTTCGTTTCTCGTTCCCCTCCTGAAGTAAGGAAGATAGATCCCTTACAGCCTAAAAACCCACGGGTAGTTTGCTCCATTTAAGTTCACCATAATGCATTCTCGACAAGATAACATAACCCAGACCGATAGCAGTCCTAGTCAAGAACGCCGCACGTCACACCAACAACAGCAAGTGTTTCGAATGTCCGCTGGACGTTTCTCAAGGGTAGGTTTGTTTTAACCCTCTTGAGCCGTGGGAAATGCCCCTGCCGAATGGCTTCTGCCAGCGCTCTTATTCCATCAAACGTTTCATACCTACTTGCGAGGCGGATGCTAATCAGCGATTCTGGTAGCATCTTCACCAACTCGGGCACATTGGCTGGATATTTGAAGAATTCCACGTTTTGTTGACCGGACCCAATCCCGCGATAGCTGATGAATGGTATCTGCAGCGTCTCGAGCCCATCAAACTTGCGGAAACTACCAACATCATCTGCTGGATTATAGGGGAGGCTGCCAATCTCGCTGCGGTATGGGAGAAAGTCAAACCCGAGATATTTTAATGTCTTTCTCAAGGGATGCAAGATATGCTGCGTTTGGCTCCATGTAAGCGGCTCCTTTTCTGTTCCATCCGCGCAGTGGTGATATTCAAAGTGTTCCAGTGTCGGACATGAAATCACCATTGCCGCTAAAGACGCCGCAGTCAAGTTCTCCCCACTGATCTCCAGACGGAGAAGTCGGTTGAAAGATGGGGATTTTAACTTCCTGTTAGTGAGTCCATCCCATTCCACCAATACCAGTCTTTCGACGCATGGCGTCAAGGAGACAAACGCTTCCAGGCGACCAAGGCCAAGGCGGCGATTGCAAGGAAACAGGAGCAAACGCTTAACGGACTTCAGCTCAAACAAGGCTTCCCATGCGTACCCACGTCCAAAAGTCGCACCGATGGCCAGATCTCGTACGTTTGGGAGCCGCGTTAATGTTGGTACCAGGAGCATCTGCACGCGTTCAATGACCCTTGCTTTTTCCTGTCCCTGCTGGCCCGCGACGCGACCAGGTGGAATCATACTGGAATCGTAGAAGGCGCGTACCTGGGCGCCTAAATCTGGCCGTGCAATGATTGTTCGTAGAAATAGTCGAAGCTGCCGAGGACGGACAACATGGTGTAACACTGGCTGTGCAATCTTGCGCAAATGCTGGCATGTCTGGCTAAGAGAACGCAGAGCGGTCACATGTTCTTTTATGAGTCCATCAGTGTCCATTTCCACTGCAGGATCAGTGCAATGCTCGCAGAAGTGTCCGCATATGTTGAGGAGTAGCTCATCAGGCAAAGTCAGGAGCCCCGTCGATGCCATGGGTGTGAAAAGACTGCCAGCAGAGCACTGCCCTATTGAAACAATGTCAGAGATGCCAGTGAGATATACAGGCCTGCGACTCTGCGTACATGTCGATTTTGCCTCTGAGATTTGTCGTGGCATAGTAGATTCAGGCATCTGAAATGGCAAGTCTGTTGGCTTGCGGATTGGTCCGTCCCGAGCTGAGGAGTCTGATGTGGCTGGATGTTTGCGAACTCGAGCCCCGAGCAGTGCCAGCGCGCAGGAGAATGCCTAACGTTGTGCAGATTTGCTGGAAGCTTCCCGTTAGCAATTCGAATCGGAGCATATTGAACGAGTCTTTGCACAAACCCGATTGTTCACTCGCCTTTGGATATCCGTAATACCAGCGTTCGAAAGGAGAGCTTGAAAAGACTGAGGTTCTTCAGCTTTGCTGATCCCAAGATGAAGTGGATGAAGTTGCGAGGAGAAGCCTGGACGGCAAGAAGCTCCTTCTCTTTTTATCAGTCGACACCTGAGGCGCAAATCTCAAGTAACATTTTTCACCGCCCGAAAGAGCAGTTCACTTGGCCTTCACCTTGCAGACACTTTAGTTCTTTCCCTTTTTTTCTTCTCACTCGGGACGAAGGTAGTTCCGGGAGGACGAATTACTCTGCGGCGAAGCTGTGGCTCCGGAGGATGCCACAACTCGACGATAGCACTCAGGCAATCTACACTTACCTTGCCGATTCTTCAAATACATAATATTTTCAGTTCAAAGATGTGTTCTGACAAACAAGAAAGCTCTGTTCAAATGCCTAAGTAATGGCGGAAATATCAACGTCTCCCCCCTGATATCCTTGAGCAACCCAGTTTCTGCCAAATGTGATCCTCGCCTAAAACCTCCTCAAACCCAGGATTGACAATCACCGGCAGCTTGTTTCGTTTCAACCCCAGTCGTAGCGGCAAGGCCAGTGAAATAAGGGCTGCAGATCGCTGGGATTTCTCGAACAGCTCTTGCAGGCCACACCAACAGCAGCAAGTATGCTGCGTGATTCTTCCAAATCCGCACCCTCCAGCGTCAAATATACTGTCTTGAGACGTGGGAAATGGCCCTCCCGGATTGCTTGTGCGAGCACGTCTATCCCCTTCCACTGGCAGCGCAGATCATAAAACCCAAGGCAAAGGAGCGACTCAGGTAGGAGGTCAACCATTTCAACCACATCCGCCGGAAATATGGGAAATAGGGCTTCGAAATCTTTCGCGCCTTCCGTGTTGAAACTTTCTGCGTTCATGTAAAGGGTCTCCAGGCCATCAAAACCGCGGAAACTGCCTCGGTCTGACATCACCTCGTAGTCTTCGTCCAAGAAGTATGGTATAGCCCTGAACTTGAGATGTTTCAACGTTTCCCTGCGCTGGTGCAGGATACGCTGCACTTGGTCCCACCGGAAGTTTTCCAATCCCGGCTCACCGTAAAACCCAAAGCGTTCCAGTTTTGGACAAGAACCTATGATTGCCATCAATGTCTCCGCGCCTATATCATACCCGAAAAGCTCCAAGAAGCGGAGTTCAGGGAGATGTAGAAACTCAGAGCCGTTTCCAAGCACCGCGAGAGCCAATTCCTCAAGGTATGGCATCGTAGATAGAAAGTCTCTCAGGTAACCACGTCCGAGATGAATCGGAGGCATGAAAACCAACCGCGTGACAGAGGAGAAGTCAACCAAGGTCCCCAAGGTGCTTCGCCGGTAGAGGGGAACGTCGATAAAGAGTTGCCTTGCGTTTGGCAGCCGCGTTAATATCGATTCAATAAGCCATCTTCGAATGCCAAATTCATCCAAGCTTTCAATGCCCTCAAATTGACTCAGCCAATTCTTTCTCCGCGGTTGGTTGATCCATGGATCAAAGATTGTATCGGGATCCTCAGCTTCATAGTTTATATTCGAATCAAGGTCGTGACGGAAGCTGCGTACCTGGGCAGCCAGATCCGGTCGCACCATAATGGTGCGTAAAAACAGCCAGATTTCCTTGGGATAAACATAATGATATAGCACTGGCTGTGCAATATCACGCAGTCTTTTGCATGTCTTGCTAAGACGGGAAATGACCTGGCTGGACCGATAGTTATAACGAAATTGATCGTTCGTAGGATCGGTACAATGCGAACAGAACTTTGCACATATCATGTAGAGAAGCTCATTGGGCAGAGCCACAAGACGCTTCGATGCCTTTGCTTGAGCTCTCGTCTGTGGCATGGTAGCTTGAATCGCGTGAGACTGCAAGTCTGTTGGGTTTGATGATTAGTCTCCAGCACCAGAGCTGAGGAGGATAAGATGGAGGGGATCATGCAGACCTGATACTCTCGCCTCGGATCGCAATGCCGACGCTAGAAGACGTTCGATATCCTGCTGATCCTCTGAAAGCTTTGATCAGAATCGCAAGTCGGTGGCAACTAGAAAGAAGTCTGAAGCTATACAAGCCCGTTCGTAAATCTCGTGATGAGTCTGCGATATGAGCGTACCAGGAGGAGGAGGATGAGGGCTGAAAATCGGCAGCTTTGCTTGATCTCTTCCCCAAGAAAGAATGTGTGAGGAAAAAGGAATTGGGAACGAAAAAGCTTGGGCCTTGGGTCCCAAGCAGTCCTCCTTTGGATTGCAGCTTGAGAATTCCCAGGTAACGTGATTCACCGCTCGCAGAGCAATTCACTTGGCCGTTGGCACTGCAGTCACCATCTGCTTTTCCTCTTCCACTCGGGAAGAGGGTAACTCCAAGGAAACTGAGTTCTTCTGAGGTGAATGCCTTCCTTCATTATGCCCAAGTCACTTTCTCTAAAGTGTGCCTGCAGTGAACATAAAGTCCTCTGGCTTGTCCTCGTGGACTTGGCGCGATACAGCCCGTCTTCTGCTTTTCCCCCTTTCCTCCTCTCATCCAGACTCATGTCCCTCCAAGTCAATCAGGAGCAGCATATGGTAAATACATACGCATCTCAAAATCTCACAGGATTGAAATGCTAGACAATGTGTCTAGGTACATGAAGCAAGTAACCCCCTCCATGCGGTGGAGAGTAGACACCAGGCTGATCTCCATGCAAAAAAGCGTCAGATACAGTGTCAGCCAGTCCGGTATTCTTCTTTCACGGCCCGCCCTTATAACTTCAAGCTCCTTTTTCCAAGTGACTGTGGAGAAAAGGAGCAGATAGACAAATATATTGTCTTGACTTGGAACATCATAACGGGGTTACAGCAAAGTAATCGACCTCCCTTCTCATGTTCAGACGATCAAGTTAACAGCAGCGCTTCTCCTACTTTGACTACCTTACCCGTAATCTCAGCAAAAACCCTGCAAGACGCCTCGAACATGGAAGAAGAGCACAGTAAAAGATAAGAGGCCAAGGACTGCCCAGGGAGAAGAAGTCTTGCGGCTCAGATACTGCCGAATAGTCTTTGCACCCTAAGCAAACAAAGACATCACCGCATACAAACAAGGGCGCTTTATGTACTGTATATCTGGTAGTTATAGCAAACATGTTTAAGAACCGGTAGATGTATCTTCATCCAGCCATCCAGCATTACACCGCAAGTATATACAACCTAATGTCTCTCCCCAATACATAACATGGGCCATCACTCCTCATCCTCGCTGCTGCTATCCTCCTCCTCCTCCTCCTCAACCTCATCCTCACTATCCTCCACACCCTCCGGCCTCTCCAGCATCAAAAACGCCGCCAGACAAGTCACCCGGTTATGCGTCTCATACGTCCCCCTCAGCACCCCCACCGGCTTCTCAACCTTGGCCTCCTTGCTTCTCGCCGCCTCCAGCAGCTCCTCCGCCTGCACCGTCCACAGCCGGATCTTGCCGTCGCTGCTGGCTCCGACCACGTACAGCGTGCCCCGGTTGGCTGTGCTCGGTATGATCGCAAAGTCCTTGATTCTTCCCTGTACGCCTTCGCCTCCCACGTATCCGACGAACTTGGCCACGGGGAGGGTTGGCTCGGCCGCCTTCTTGTCGTCCTGTGCCGTTTCTTTTGAAGGCTCCGGTTTTGTCAAGTCTTCCGCCTTCGTCGAAAAGAACATGACACGACCATCCTCCGTAGCCACAGCCAACAGCGCATCGCCAGCCTCCTCGTCCACCGTAACATACGAAAACTGATGAATCTTGACCCTCGTCGTCGGCATAACCCTGCACTTGGGCACACTGTCCATCCCGAAAACCACCACATTCCGGTCAAACCCGACCGCGAACTCGTCCGCCCCGTCCGCCGTTCCCCACGTCACCCTCCGCGCCTCGCCGCTGGCATGCTTGCTCTCGCCCACCTCCCTCAGCATCTCCTTGCTAAAGCTCAGCACGCCCGCCTTCTTTCCGGTGACGAGGTTCCACAGCCGCATGCACCGCTCGCCCTTTCCGACGCTAATCATGAGCTTCATGCTCGGGTGGATCGCAAAGTCGTTGACGCCAGACGGCGTGCCGCCGAACGGCGCTGTGTCGCCCGTCGGTCGCCCGTGCGCCTTTGGCTTCGGCGTCTTGATGTTGCTTAGCATGGACCAGTCGCGCGTCCGCGTAATCGCAATCGTGGAATCGTCGCTCCCGGAGAGCAGCTTCGACCTCGTGGGGAATCGCAGCGCCGTGATCGTCGAGTCGTGGTGCAGCAGCGTCCCCAGCTCTCGATTCTTGGGGTTCTCCAGGATCGGTCTCGGAGCGACGCTCAACATGGCCTCCTTGTTCTTCTTGCTCGGCGGGTGCGCAGACAGATTGTACACTTGGATTCGCTCGTCGGTACTCCCGGAAGCCAGCAGCACCTTTTGCGTTTGTCCTGGAATCGGAGGTGAAGGGGGAGACACGGCGACGCATCGAATGGCCGAAGCGTGCGCATTGAAGAGGAAGGTATCGGCAAACTCGACGTCGCCTTTGGTGCCAATCGAGGCCGTCAGTCCGTGGAGAACTCGGTCGTAGGAGCCTGCGACAATCTGGATCGTCTCCTCCACGAGCTTGTTGTCGCTTGTCGCTGTCGTCTTTGCCTTTGTCTCTGACTTTGCTTGCACGGCTTTTGTGGTCTGCTTGGCGGGCTTTGGCTTTTCGGCAACAAGTTTTGACGGTTTGGTTTCGTCGACGAATTTTGACTTCTTCGTGGGTACAAGCTCTGCAGCAGATTCGCTGACAGCAGCATTTTGCCTCTTTCTTTTCGCCATTTTGTGTTGTTGCGTTCCTGATGATTTGTTGTATGAAGCAAATGTAATGCTGCAATGGTAGAAGAAAAAAATATATGGATACCCTTGCCCGATAAGATAAGCCGCATTGTGCACTTTAATTGCATAGCACCAGTAGGTGCATGGGCCTCTGAGCTTCAGGAGATCCTGACAACCTACTTCGTGCTTCAATTGGCATGTGATGGATATGGTAAGGGAGTCCACCTAAAGAGACCCAAGGCAGAATATCCCTCAGGTCGTTTCACAGGGATAAAAGAAGAGGGAAGAGACTAAAATATTGTATTCCACAGCCGGTGTAATGCCCCCATATATGCTCAAATATGTTGATATATCTGCTTCGCGAAATTTCGAACCGATGCTTTTTCCCGACAGACGTAGAGTAATAAGGATGGTGGAAATAAGAAACGTAACAAAAAAAAAAACAAGGAAATCTATATCATTGCTGCCCATCGCTCTCGCGTCCGCCCTCCCGGCTCAACTCTATAGTGCTCAGACTGGGGAAACGCTTCGTAAAATCCTCAATGTAGTCCTCCCGTTCGCGCGCAGTCATCTCCAGCATCGGCTGCCCGGGGAGGTCGATTGCTATCAAACGCTCAAATGTCGGCTCGTCCCTCTCTTTCGTTGGTGACGAGGCATGCCTACCCCCTGTAGGGATGTTGTTCAGGTGCACCGGCTTCTTGGGGGCTGTTGGCTTGGCCTGGCTTTTGGCGGACACCGAAGCTGATGTCGAGCCCGTGGCTTGTTTGGCATCGACCAAGGAATTGTCGCTTCGTCGTGGATCCGCAACTGCGGGTTTTGCAGCCACGGTCGGCTTGCGCTTCACCTCGGGGCGGTTCTTGTCCGTCGCGCCTGATGCTGGCTCGGAGTCGGTGTACTTTCCATATCCGTGGGCTGTCCGCGGAACGGGTGCCGGCTTCTGTTCCTCGCTCAGCAGACTCTGGACCCTGTTCTGGATACTGGCCGCTCGTGCTGCTCCCATGGGCTTTGGTGCGGTGGGCGGACGAGCTTTAGAGGGCGAGCCGCCTTCGGCAACCCGTCTTCGGTATTCTGCTTGCGCAGCCTCTACTCTAGCTTCTTCCTCTTCCAGCTGGCGGCGCTCCATGTCACGACGCATCTCGGCCGTCATGTGTCGCCCTTCGTCATCCGTGTCGCTCCGATCGTCTGCCGCCTCAGACCCCTGGATGGGCGTCAACGCACGGCGTGCCTGCTCTTTGCCGGGCGAGGAAGCTCTGGCTTCTGGCTCATTGTCGGATGGGGCGTTGTTCTCGAACCTCTTGAACGCACCACCAAACTTGCTCGCAAGCAGGTTCTTGGAAGTTGTCGATGTCCCCTCAGAGCGCTGCCCGGGGCGGTCCTGGTCGAAGTCCTGGACTTCGGTGCCGCTGGAGCTACGCTGGTCCTTCAAGCTCGATCCGCCATCGTTGCGTCCAGTGTTGGAATGTGAGAGAGGGAGATGCCACGAGGAGTGTCGCGTCAGGGAAGACTGGCGAGAAGAAGGCTTTGACGCGATTTCCCTCTCGCGCAAGTACTCCAGGGTGCTGGGCTCAAACGTGGAGCTGAGGGGCCGCTGCTTGCCGCCCAGATCGCCAGCAGAAGATCGCATGTCGATCAGGTCTTCTTGGGAGCTGAGGATGTCAAGCGATGTCCTGGATGAGGCAACCGTGCTCTGGCTCAACCGCGCGGGCTGGACTGACGAAGATCGTGTATTTGCTGACGCCCAGTTACCACCAGAGTGTCGCTTGGCGGTGGTTTGCCCAGTGAGAGCCGCGGCACGAGGCGGAAGCGCACGAGGAGTTTCCACCTCAAAGGAGCGTCTGCTACTCTCCGAGTCGGATGGTTGTTCCTTGTCCGGGGAGAGCTCCGTCATCGTGCCCGTAGACACATACGAAGAGGTCGCCGTCTTGTTCGCAATGGCCTTGAGCTCAGGATTGCTCGTGATAATGGACTGTGCTCGGCTGATTCCAGACTGGGCCGTGGTTGAGGCCACCAGTCTTGGATGGAGCTTCGTCTCCAGCGTTGGCGGCGAAACATCAGGAGGTGGACGCGAGGAGATGGGCGCAACAGAGTGCGGTCTCGGAGCAGGTATTGAAGACGCAGGGCTTCTTGAGGATGCGAATGCTTCATCGGCCAGTCGCTCAGCAACCTTGGTGCTCAAATCCTTCTGTGGTCGAGGCGAAACTGGGCCAGAGTCAAAGTTGAAGGTCTTTTGCTCGTGAAGCAAGGCGAACTCGTCCAAGCGCGGGAATCTAGAGGAGAGCTCATCAGGCTCTGCCTGTCGAATGGGAAGGGTGGTGGCAGCGCTAGCAGCAGCAACGGCTTTGGAATCCAAAGCAGCGAACGGATCGCCGTCAGTGATCTTGCCCGGAACAGGCGTGCGGGATGGTGAAGGAACCGGGCGACCTCTTCTCATCGGCGTGATGTCAGGCAGGGTTTGCTGCTCTCTGGTGGGTGCTGCAAAGACGGCGCCGACCATGGGTGCCTGCAGCTTTGGATCGGTCGCGGAGGATTGGCTCGTCTTAGGTTCGTCGATCGCTCGTCCAGAGTAAATCTGAGTGTTGAGCGGTTAACCTCTGTTCACATCCGAGAAGAATACAGCGGTGATATTGTGGCAAGGTCACTTACATCGTGGATGGGCATCTCTCGGCCCTGCATAGCGCAAGCCTCCTTGAGAACTTGGTATATGTTGGGTCTCGATTGCATGTTCTCCTTGAGCATCCAAGCTACTACAAGTCAGTCCCCGTCGACGAATTACAAACTGAGAGGGCGCAGTTCATACCAATGAGCTTCTTTAGCCTGTCTGAGAAGACGGGATAGCTGGGGTATCGGTAGCTCGCGTTCAGGATGGCCAACTGCCCTTGATCTTCAAAAGGGGTTGTGTAGTAGCAAAGCTTGTACAGCAACACGCCCAGTGCCCAGATGTCCGACTTTTCATTGATCGGCTGCTTTCGGTAGACGTCGACCATTTCGGGGCTCCTGTACTGCAGCGTGGTGTGTTTCTGAACATCCTCATCCATCAAGCGGCAGTCGACGACGGTCATGGGGGCCGCCCGCGGGGGAGCAGCGGAGCCAAAGTCGCACAGCTTGAAGCGCTTGCCCTTGGGGGTGTTTGTGATGAGGACGTTTTCGACCTTGAGATCGCGGTGCAGCAGCGGCGGCTTGAGGTAGTGCATGCAGGCAACGCCCTCGGCGATGTCGGCAAAGATGTTGATAATCTCGGGCTCGGTCAGGCGGTGCTGCAGGCGGGTGTTCATGAAGTCGATGAGGCCGCCGCCGTCGCAGAACTCCATGAGCAAGAAGACCTCGTAGCCGCCGCCCTTGAGCTCGGACGCGTGCGAGTCGATGTAGGTGACAATGGCCTCGTGCCCCTTGAGGCGCTTCATCGTCTCGACCTCGGTGCGCATGCCCCGCAGGGCCTCCTTATCGGGCACGGCGACTCGCTTCAGCACGGCCAGGTCGGTGCCGTCGACGGCCTTGGGCAGCTTGACCAGGTAGACGTGCGCGAAGCCGCCCTCGGACAGGTATTTCTGGATCTGCACGCGGTGGTTGCCGACCTGGATCTTGGTGCCCGGGGCGAAGGTGCCGGCCGGGGGCCCAGGGGCCGGCGGCTGCGAGGCGGCATATCCAGCGTGCGGGTGAGCGTGGTGCGGCTGCGGAGGCATTCGGTGGCCGTACGAAGCCATGGCTGGCGTCGTCGAGGCGAGAAGAGCGTGTGTGTGTCGTACAGCAACGGCCAGCCTCGTGGGCAGCAAGGGGAGAAGGGGGCCTCGACGGCGGTGACGTTACCAGCAGGGGCGGAGGGGCGCGCTGGCGCTGGAGATGGTGATACCGCCTAGATGCGTTCAGGCCGTGGGCGATGGAGACATTGGCGGGCGAGGAATCGGGGGGCCGGCGCGGCGGTTGCTCGGCTGCGAGTGCGTGGGAGTCGGGAGACGCACAGGCCGTGAGGATTCCGGATCTGTCGTGCTGGAGGTCGGCAGAGGACGCTGGGCCCTGGAGGGTGAAGCCTAGAATCAATCGCCAGCCTCGCTGAGACTAACGGGCTGGAGTTGGTTTAGCGACCCCCTGGACTCCGCGTTGAGCGTCGAGATGCGATCGGGCCATTGTCGGCTAATCTCGCAGGACGTCATGGATCCGCCAGGGCAAGATTAGGCATCATCTGTGCTCCAGCTCAGCAGCCTGGACGCCCAAGAGGCTGATGGATGAAGTGACTAGAGCGGCCTCGACGGGACAGCGAGCATCGACTGACTTGGCCGCGTGATCAGGGTCTCTGGATGTTCATACGAAGATGTCATGGAGACTTCAGGTCACGATGGCGATCTACTAACGTTGGGGTGCGGCTTTTTACGGACTAGATCCGACGCATCGAGATGGCTATAGTAAGATGGGGTAGACAAGCTGGAGCGAAGAGTTAAGCATGAAAGAACCTTGGAGGACCGAGCTGGACACGGTTGGCAATGTCTCGACAATATTGGTGAATCGATCAAGGGGCTCCTATCGATAGGCAACAGGCGCTCTGACTTGCGCTGACTCTGGGTTGGAGATGTGATGTGGGAGAAGCCGGATGGACTATCTGTGCGCCCCAATATCACAATGGTGTGCTATGAATACTGACCTACGCAAGTCCAGGACATGAGCAGATGTCGACCCTCACTACGAACTTGCCTGACAGATTTCACGATCAACAACCTTCTGATCGGTTGGAGGTGACGCAAAGCAACGCAAGTACTGCATGATTTTCAGGCACCGCCATCATCGGAGTGGTCGTGTACACCGAAGGTACACGCAGTTGTACGAACCGCACCCTCTCGCCTGTTCAAAGCGGGCTGAGATTCATTCCCAACCTAGGGACTGTTTCTGTTTACCTTATGAAATGAGATCGACGTTGGTTCACGAAGTCAACTTCTTTTTTGGCCTTGCTTCATCTCCCATATACATACAGTAGTCAAGACAGCATCTGATATTACGAGTACATCTCGGAAGGTGACCGCCAGGTAAGACGCGGCAACGGCTTTTCAGGGACCAATTGCCGAGAAGCCGTGAACAGCCACCATTTCGATGGACCCCGTAATGGGGACCCCGTTTATCTGCCTGAGCTGCATCCTCCGACTGAGGAAAATGGAAGGCTGTGGATTTCTGTCGGATTCCAATGTCACTGTTTCAACATTCACTGCTACCTCGCTTTTGTTACCTGGGTATGGGAGTATCAGGGACAACCATCTGCTCCTGCTATTGGTAGGTACTCGGCCAGCTTCTTCACAGTTTGCAGATTGGTAGCGTTCTGTATCATGTTCTGCTATGCCTCGTGTCAGAGAGCGTGGCGTGGCTGCACTATCGTCTGCAATTGGACGAGGCGTCGCAAGGCCCTTGAATGTCTCTAAGACGGGTAAGAATCCCGATAATGGATGGATATTGCATTGTTACTGTATGTAATCTGTGCGAGAAGATGCCCATTGAGATCGAATCACAGATTGGCGTCTACAGAACTTGTACTTCTACTTGCACGTCTCATCGGCATCCTCAAACACCCCAATACTCTTCCCCGTGGGAGGCCGCAACAGAAAGCAACAAGCATTCTCCCTCCGTGGAATAATAATAAACGCCCTTGAACACATCTGGCGTCCTCCTGCAATAACAACAGCAGTTTCCGAATCCCCCAAGTCTCTCCTCCATCCACCAATGAGCAAATCCCATGCTAAGCACCGCTCGGCTCATTCGTGCCGTGCAAACCGCCCGCGGGCTCCCCCCCCTGTCATGTCATCCAAACATGAAGCCTCTCTTCGCTGCCAAAATGGCCCACCCCGAGTTCCATGTCATGGGAATAGTAGTACATAGTAGTCCGTTTAGTGACAGCTTAGGTAGGTATTCGGCTGGGTTGTAAGTACTATAGTATAGCAAGTAGCGTCTAGTACCTTCTTCTCAGGGTTTCGTGCTCCAGATATCTCTTTGGCTAGGCGAGATGGGGTAGCAATTCATGCATCACACCGCACGGATTGGAGACCAGAGAAGCGTGTAGAATGGGCCATGCTCGGGCGCTCGCTTCTTGGGGGATCGTCTTTGATGGGCGGTGCGTATCACTATCGAACTTGTTGCTTGTCTGTTTACATGTGAGTACATGCCGTGGGATGAGCTGATGCTGCGCCCCTGGTTGCGTCTGATGTGTCCTGCGCATCCATCTAAAACTGCTCACGATAGTTTTGCTTTAAAGAGGCCCCCAGCCCCCCCTCCCTCCCTCCTACTCTCCAGATATTCTCCCTCTCACTCTTATTTACTACACAAGCTATACCATATTTCTTTAAATACCTTCGTTTGAATTTACAGCAACAGCGGTTCAGCGGTTTCTTTCTCTAATAATTCAAAATGTCGTCTCCTCAGCCCCAGATGGTTGCCCAGCAAATGACCCCCGAGGCCCCTGCGCGAATCAGCTCCGACCAGCCGGTACGTCTCGACCGATTCACCTCATGCTCGTGAACTCTCCAACCCGAATATCGAACGGAAAAGAATCATTTTTCAAGATCCAAACGCATTCACACGACATGAAATGATTGATTGAGTTACTGACATCGCTTTGTTGGTCGCAGCGCCCCGTCGAGCCCATGAGCATGGAGAGCGACGCTAGCATGCGTGGCGGAGAGGGCGAGAAGGGTGTAAGTCCGGTCCCAGTCTACTCGATTCTCTTCATGGAATCATGTGCGATTAGATCTCAGTGTAGATTTCTGACATTTTGATATGTATATCTCTAGGCCATCTGCTGCGGTATCTGCGCCGGTCTGGCCTGCTTCGAGTGCTGCGAGTGCACCGAGGACTGCTGCGAGTGCCTCTTCTGCTAAACGGTTTCATGAATATCGGAATGTCGAGAATATACACGATCAAGGGACGGAAGGGGGGAAGCGTAATGGTTCCAATGAGCGAAAGATGGCAAAGACGGGCGTGTTGGTCATTTAACGATATGATATCCCAAACTGTTCAGCCTCGATGAATAGAGTAATACCCATGGCTTTCACACACAAGACATTCTACGTTTTCAGTTCTCGTTCAACTGTTTTTCTACGAGTTTTCAGAGATAATCATAACAATCCATGATCCAGCCTTACACCACAATCCCCGCCAGCTCCTTCACCACATCCTCATAATACCTCTCCGACAACCTCTCCGCAACCTCATCCCCCGTCTCATCATCATCCCCAGCACCCAACCCCAGCTCCCCCTCCCCCATCAAGCACCTCTTCGCCGCCCCCTCAAACCTCACGCCCATCTCCGCCCCCACATCCGCCATCCGGTCCTCCTCGAGCAGGTCCCGCCGCACGTGCCGAACCACGTCCGACTGCCCCTTGGCCAGCCTCATCTCGATCCCGAGCACCGCCTCCACGGGCTTCCAGTGCGCCAGCTCCACCAGTATGACCCCCAAGCTATAGATGTCGAAGCTCTTCTTTGATCGTTCCCGCGTCTTGCCCTGGTTGGACTGCGCTCTGGGGTGCCGGTAGAGGTCGAGCTCGGCATCGTGGCCGGGGATCTCGGTGACTTCGTCGGAGCCCACGGGCCGGGAAAAGTCGAAGCCGGAGAGGTAGACTTGGGTGTAGTCTACGTGGCCGGCCTTTGACCGGAAGAAGAGGACGTTGTGGCTGCGGAGCCCCTTGTGCAGCCAGTTGACGGCGTGGAGATGGAGGAGACAGTTGCTCAGGGCGTGCGCGAGCTTGACCCGGTCCGTCACCCTGGGCTTGCGCACGGTCTTGTCGAGGAGCAGCTCTCTCAACGACACGGGGGGGAGGCTGTCATGCACATCATCGCCTTCTGGCCGTTCGAATATCAGGCCCAACCGTCGGTCAAGGATGTCGACATCCTCCTCGGCAACGTCTGGATCCGCCTTGTCAAAGAAGCCGATGCAGTGAGGCGTCCGAAAGGCCTCCGGCTTGGGCTTGTGGTTGAGCAAATACGCCAGCTTGCGCACTCTGTCGACAATGTCCTGCTTGGACAGGCACCCAGGAGTTCCTGCAGTGTCGTAGTCTTTCCACTCGCTCCAGACCTTTTTCTTCCCCTCGGCAGTCTTCATCACGGCCTCGCACCGCGGGTCCTCCGAGTCGTCCACGGTAGGGTCCAGCTCGATCAGATACTTGGGGATCTGGACATGGCGAGCGTCTCCCGGCTGCGCGAGCTCGAGAAACGCCGCCACGGCGTCGTCAACCACCGCGGGAGCATCTGATTTGGGGTCGATGGTTTCGTTGAACGCCTTGAACTTGGCCAGCCTGGAAAGCTGCCTCAGCTCGGCCACGCTCGCTTCTCTCTCGGCCTGCGACATGCGCAGGCGCGTCGGTGCACCGGTAGTATCTCGAACTTCCAGCTGAGCCTTGAGAGCCAACACCAGGTGGCTCAGGTCAGCAATCTTGTGGTGAAGCAGCAGCACGCCGCGGTTCGTATCCTGCACCGTGTGCCGGATTTCCACCTGCAGGGAGTGATCGAGGATATTCATCATGCTGTCGTTCAGGACGGTGAACTTGGAGAGCAGATGCTCGAACCCTTCCTTGTCAAACGAAACCCACTTGAGCCTCTTTAGGCCTTCTTGCGACTTCTGCCTCAGATTCAGCATGGCTTTCTTGATAAATAGCCTCTTCTTCTCGGACATGGGAAAGCTGGCCTGCTTGGCATCCTGCTCGGGCGAGACGAGGAAATCGCCATGGTCGCCGCGGACGGGGGTGAGATTGCTGTGCTTGCCCTGGTACGCGAGGAACTCGTCAAACAGGCACTGGACCTGCACCAGCAGGTCGAGCACCGTCTGCCGGTGGAGGTTGAAGACGTTTGAGTTGAGGATGCGGTCCTGGTTCTCCGTGTTCACGTCCAGGAGGCCAGACGTCTCGCTCCAGGCGAAGAGGCGCTGCTGTTCCAGGCGGAGGCGCAGGTTGAGGTATTTACAGTCGTCTTTGTAGCCGAGGGCTGTGACGAGGAGCTGGATACCTTTTTCGCGGGGGACGAAGCGATGCCGCAGAGTGTTAACACAAGAGGAACACTACTATTACCACCATGGTGGAAGAAACATGGAAAAGCAACATGAATTCATAGGATCGAGTCTAGGGTGGCCAAGCACATGCCTTGGATACAGCCGGTGTAGACCTGCAGGCCCAAGGATGCAACGCCAAGAGCCAGGCCGGCCAGGGAGACGGGATCCATTTGCGATCTCCGGGGCCGTTTTATCTCTCCCCAATCTGGTGATGCTGCGAGGGTATTATGTGACCGAATTTGCTGGGTGGTGATGGTATTATCGAGGCTGGTGTGGAAGCCCAAGCACATGTACATGTAAGCAGCTGCTGTGAGAATACTACATGCATACATCGCACGCTAGACTATCACTCCATGTTTCGTACTTGTACGGTTCAGTCATGTTGCATTGATTGAGTGTTTGTGCGACGAGGGCTGGACCGGACTAGCGAATTGCCGTCGAGATGGGAGTGGAGAGGATGGGAAGCGGGCTGGGAGATCGTGGACCGAGCCGACGGACGGCAGAGGCACGGGACAGGGGGGATAGGGTCGTGATGGTGTTCACGCTGGATAAGGTACTAGGCAGATACGATCGTGCAATCAATGTTTCATGTGGTGGCAGGACGAGATAATGCTTGTCCAACTACAAGAACATGTACTACTAGTAGTACTCGTAACGGCTTCGTGGCCAATCTCTCTGCCAGGGATGCGGCAGATGTATGTAGGCCGAGCTTCAATTCGATTGATGTGAAAAGTGATGGCACGCGAAGGGAACTTGAAAGCACAGCGCACAGCACCTCCTTGCAGTTCAGAATCGTAAAAGACACCAGATCTGAACAATGATCCGTTTCGCTCGCAGCTGCTACCGCATCTATCCGGCATCTCACCAACAGCATCCGTCGATAGATCGCTGCCAATGTAATCAGCGCAATATCGGATAGCCTCCCTCACCTTGTGGCGCTCGCGTCTCAGCGTTTGATGGTTACACGTACACGACAGACATGCCGCCGCACTGTAAACAAGCAGAATGTCATCACGCGCGTCTCGGAAGAGAGAGAGAGCGCGACTTCACGTTGTTCTGGGATCAAATCTTATCCCGAGAGATTGCGTTAGCCTGAGGACAATGTCGCTGCTTGTCTCACTTCAGTGTTGAGGTGCTTGATGTCCTCTTGCATGCACCCCATTGGGACTGGACTGCCCTGTCGCCCTGCATTGGGGGACAAATAGTGGCCGTATAGCCTCATCTCAACCGGTCACTCATCGACCAGTGACCATCTTGAATGAAGGATTCGGTGAGTTTAGCTCCTCCCACTTCCGCCGGATAGCGTCCCATCATTGTCTAGTCGCGGGATGCATTTCGATCAGATACTGCTTGGCGGTGAGACCTGTTGCTGTTGATGTCCTCATCATGTCATTAATCACAAGACATGGGCCGTTTCATTAGGGTAGTAGCAGCAGAGGATTCGATCACATCCCAGGCCTGTTCCATCCCGTCCCGTCCCTGTATGTACCTGCAGGCCTGCGGCAACGGTCAGGGCCAGGTGATGGTGTGCTCGTCATTTGGACAACTTGAAATGGAGGCGGACTGGCCGGCGGGCTGCACAACAAGGAATGCGTCGGGTGGCTTGTTTCGATGGCGCGCTGAAACAGGTCGATAATCTCACAACTTGTATGACATGGACACTGCCGTCTTATCTCCCGCCTTTGCCTTGCTTCAGCCGTTCTCACGCCTCGGCTCACGATAAATCGCAAGCAATTCCTTGTATTCGACTCTTGGCCCGTGGCGCTCAACTAGCATCTGACAGGCGCGCAAGTTCAGCTTCAGCGTTCTCACATGCGGAGAGCGCTCCGACGGGCGGCCAACCACTAGACCCCGACTGCTCCAGGCCCCTACAGCCACTAATCGTGGCCCCCGGGGCTATTGAGATTTCAGCCAACCAGCAGCGGCTTGGGGGTCTTACATCTGGGCTACTACATACCGGGCCGTGGATGCTGCATGTCTGGCAACGCCTTGCTTTTGCTGAGGTATTGGATATTTTGTCTGGTGACACAGGATTTGCGAGGTAGTCAAGGTAGTAGTAAGTAGTATGCAGTGTCGACAAACGGTCTCTCCGCGGAATATTGCCAAATGGGCTTGGCTGATGGCGAGGCTTGTGGCTGGACTTGCATATGTTGGTCAAAGTGCCCGATGAATGCATCCATCCGTTAAGGTATTGGATCCAACAGCGTTTGACCGGCCAAGAGAAGCAGGAAACCCATCACCGCGGTAGTGTCTTGGGTACCTCTTGCGCAATAGCCCCTGGTATCCTCTACTTGAGTCGACGAAGCCTGTGTAAGGTAGCTTGCCGATTGCAAGCTGGAGTTGATTCTCAGGTCATGGCCGTTCAGGTGTATTCTCTGTCCAGCAGCTGAGCAACTGCCAGAGAGCAGACACAAACCCACCAAAGCCGGGAGTTTCGGACTTGGGCGAGCAAAGCAGCACTCACGAGTCCGTGTCTGTGCCTCGAAATCCATTGTCGCATCGACTTCAACAGGGTATTTATCGAGCAATTACTTGTACTGGCCACTGCGGAGTTGCGCAGCCGGGAGTCCCTGGACTGCCGCAGCACCAGACTGGACTTTGCCCGCACCGGGGCGCTGAACCATCAACTAACATTTCCCCACCCGGGTGACAGCCAGCAGCGAACCTCTTCCCCTGGCAAACCAAATCAAACCTTCGCTCACATCGGGCCTCACTCTCGTCCTTCCTCGATCACTTGCCTCTTGTTTTCCGTAACCGTCTCCATCCTCTCCCCAGCATACGCGACGCCCTTCTTCGTCCCATCGCCTCTGCCGACCGTCTCTCTCCAGGTCCATATAGTAACCGCCATGATGGCCCACGGCTCAGGCGTGCCGCAGCCACCCGCCGGGACCCTGTCGCCTCCTGACTCCTCGTCATCTGCATCTCAGTCGCCGATTTCCCCGACGCATGGAGGCCGGATTCCTCTGGCAGTCGCCGACCAGCCCGCCGCGGGCCTACCAAACACCAGCAGGAGCCCGGAAGACCCAGCCAACAAGCCGGCCGACGTCAAGGACGACAGCGATGGCCGCTCGCGTGAATCTGCCGTGCCAGCGGCGTGCTTGGCTTGCGTAAGTTTGTTCGTGCAATTGGTTGCTCTGCCTCTTTTTTTCCCCCGACGTCGCCGACCTCGCTTGGAGCACGACTCGTCGTCGATGCACCCCGACAGCAGCAGCAGCAGCAGCAAGCATTCAGCTTCGCTTGATATAGGGTGTCATGACGGAGGAAAGGAAATGAAACAAAGAAAAAAAAAGAAAGAGGAAAAGAAGGAAAAAGTGGAATTGGGTCATTTACACTGGACTGAAGCTGTTACTGCTGCTCGTCTGAATCCTGTTGCTCCGCGAATCCTGGCAGTCCGATACCATCCCACTTTCCATTGCACATTAACGCGATGAGCGCTCTCTCGCTAACCAGAAGCCTGCCTCCCCCGGCGTCTAGCGGAGCAAACATCTCAAGTGCGATGGCCAGACGCCGTGCTCTCGCTGCGTCGGCTCCAACTTCGAGTGCATCTACGTAGCCTCTCGACGCGGCTACAAGGGCCCTCGCCGGGGCACCGCGCAGAACCCAAACAAACGCCATGCCACGTCTCCTCCGGACACAGACTCCATCAGCCTGGCCCCCTCGGACTGCCCCATGCTGCTGGGCGCCGGCGCCTCCAGCGGCATGTCGGTGCCCGTGCCCGTGCCGATGCCGATGCCGATGCCGTCAACGCCCATGACCATCCACAACTTCAGCCCTACCGGCCTGCTGCCCGAGACTTCTCCGGCAACGCCCTTCCAGACCACCCCTGGCGTCTCACAGGCTCAGCTGTACCGGTCGTATTGCAGCATCAACGGCATCGAGCCCGGCAGCCTGGTGACGGGTACCCACCTCCCCTTCTCCGCCCACTTTCCCATGCAGACCCTCCAGGAGCGCTGCATTGACTCCTTCTACCGCTACTTCCACGGCTCACACCCCTTTGTGCTCCCCAAGGAGCATCTGCTTCGCTTTGCAAGCGAGAACCCCATCGACCCACTCATGGCCGTCATCCGATGGGTTGGCTCGCTCTTCATCGATGTCGGCAAGTCGCGCCCGAGCCTGTACGATGACGCCATGCGCCTTCTGGACGACCCAACCCAGCCGCAGGACGGCTTCAAGGTCCAGGCCATGATGCTGGCCATTGTTGCGCTGGATGGCTCTTGTCAGAACGACAAAGCCGCCGAGCTGCTGGGCCGGACCGAGACGCTGGCTCTTCAGATTGGCCTCAACAAGTCGCATTTTGCCTCTCTCAACGGACGGGGAAACCCGTGGTTGGAGGAGAGTTGGCGGCGAACATGGTGGGATCTCTTCATCATCGACGGCATGATTGCCGGCGTCCACCGAATGACCAATTTTATGCTTTACGATGTGCCCGCCGACGTCAGGCTGCCCTGTGAGGAGCATCAGTATTTGTCTGGTGTAAGTTTCACATTCGCGTCTCTTCCTCCCCGCTGGTCATGACGTGCATGTTTTAACAGTTTTGTGTAGCAAATACCCCCGCCCATGACCTTGGAAGAGTTGGAGGACCGAGACTTTTCTGGAGACGAGCGCCGATTCTCCTCCTTTGCGTATCGCATTCTGTGTGGCCGCAACCTGGGCAGGTTCATGAGAACCCCCCCGATATACGGGCCAGAGGATGAAAACCTCGGGCGGATTGAGAACCTACTCACCAACTGGCGGCTCCACCTGCCAGAGGACAAGAAGGACTCGCTACAGGCCAACGGTCAGCTAGACGAAATGATGTTCCAGGCGCACATGATGATGTATGCCACGTCCATCCTCCTTCACCAGCCCCATTCGCAGCTCGACTCGTCGCCCGCTCAGAAAGTCACCTCGTGTGCGCCCTACCAGCTGGTTCCGGCCGGTGACCTCTTCAACAAGCACACAAAGCACACCATCGCCTCGGCCAACGGAATCAGCAAGCTGATTACACACCGGGTCCCCTTGCTCTCCCACACCCACTTCTTCACCTGTGTCATCACCCTCTCCTCCATTGTGCATCTCAACAAGTGGGCCCTCTTCTTCATCCAACACGACGACGACGACTTGAGACAGCAGATCCGGCTCAACATTGGCGCCCTGAATGAGCTGTCCAACGTCTGGGGTGCCGCAGACAGGGCGCGGGGTCAGGTCAAGGGGGTGGCTCAAGAAATCTATCACATCAAGAAGGAGCAGCAAAAGAACCCGCAGTACTGGCTCGGCTTTACCCAGGAGGATGTCATCAACAGCATGGCTGCCGACGAGTCCATCATTGCCAACTTTGACAGCATGTCGCCGTCCCAATTGATGGGGTGAAGGGGCCTTTTCAAGCCAAATGAGCATCTGTAAAGTCGTAGATATGGTGTGCTGTTGCGCTGCATGTAAGCATGGATGGGAATGCGATTGGAACATCTACGATGATTGTTGAAACATATAGGAGATGCCCGCCTGGAGACTGGCTTGGTAGGTCTATGTTGGAGGCGTTTGGATTCACGTTATAACCATCGAACGAGGCTACAGGGCGCCGTTGAGCATTGATATTCTTGGGCATTCTGGATTCTGTTGTGTTTACTTCGTGAGCCGTGAACGATTGCAGGTAAATCCATCGGTTGCCGCAAATTTGCCATTTGCGTTATATCTTGAACATTTTTGTTCGAATGTCGTCCTGCTGTTGATAGTTCTGAGCGCAAAGCGCGTCCGTGTCTGCCTTCACATGCTGTGATAGAGGTCAAGTGCAGTTTAAGCAATGCTCCACAGCTCCATATTGAACGCCATCAAGAAGTTGAATCGAAGAACGCTGAAACGTATCCTGATACTGCTGATATTCGCATCAGAAAAACACATATCTTACTGAAGTATTACCTTCGTGTTCGTCGTGGTTGGAGAACTTGTATTCCGTGCGGTGCTAAAAAGTTGTAGGGTAGATTCTGGCGAGATGTGACGGTAGAGTGTCGGTGAGTACGGACGGACTTTTACACCGGACATGATGGAGGCAGGCCTTACACTTCACGATTACTACGTCCTCGAAAGCGTGTGTTACGGTCATAGAGGCAAGCGTTATTGCTCTCTCTGCAGGCTTTGCAGGGCCTCAACCCGCTACGTTTTCGTCTTTGCGCCGCTGGCATTCATAAGTGAGAGGTACCACTAAACATCGGATAAAGAATTGGGAGAACATATACAATCATACCTACCGTAAGTATAGACAAAACCATGTCTCTGTATCTACCACATGCACATTCAAAGGCAACATATCCATCATAGAGTATAATGCTTCTTACAGAGAAAATAATACGTACTCTGAGAGGGCTGGCAAAATATGTCCCTTTTCCTGATAAAGTCGATCGATGAGCTGGCGGTCCCGTTTTAGACCGCCTGTCGGACCCCATCAAAGGGATGAGATGGACACGGCACGGTCACAGGAAAGCAGTATGATCGCCGTCTTACATGTGTTTGCTTACGTACTTGTAGCTCCGTATCTGTTTCCTTTGAGCCATCAAATGATTCTCGCCCACGAAACAAACAGCTCGAAGAGGGATTCCTGTAGCTCATGAGATCAAACGAGGGACCGCTGGCTTAGTAGCTGCGGCTGGGTATGCAAAGCCCAGGCACAGGCACAAGCGAGAAACTAGAAGGCTTCTCAACTTGTTCCTTTGCGCAAGCAATCACCCAGAGAGTGCATTCCCCTGCTTTTTTCTTCCATGGGAAGAAAGCCACCTGGATTATCCGGTGGTTTTATTTTTAGGTGCTTCGTAGGGGTCCTGGAGGGCTGACGCCGTGGCACTGTAGGTAGGTACGTTTGGATCCGCTTGTCAATGTCAAGTGTGAGAGTGTACGGAGGGGTGTCGTCGAGTGCGAGGCAAGCCGTCAGGTATAGTAAGCGCAGTGCGAGTAACTGCTACATGTGCATGGACTCAGCAATGCCTCTTGAAAGAAGACATACGAGTACCGTCTAATCGATGCTGTTTCTCGTAGTACTTCGTATCCGTCAAAGTAAACAAACTTGACGCCGACTCCAGCGGCAAAGGCTGGACGAGCTAAAGATTCACGACGAGCTGACCGAAAAGCGGGGCGCTTCCTGCTTCTGGCGCGGATGAGGCGGTGCTGTCACATGGTTTTGCCTCTTCATCCAATGACAGCCATGAGAACGGTATTATATAATCGGTACGCGGATACTCCCGTCGCCCTGCCAACGGCCAGAGCTGCACTGTGGAGCATCCTCTGCTTGTTCCTTGTTCCTCGCCAGGATGCAATTGGGGGGAGCAGGCACCGCCAGTTTAGCCAAAGAGGTGCGCCTTGCTGCAGCTAAGAAAAAGAATCCCTGAAAGCCGCAGCAATTGGCACTCGATTTCGATCTATTGTCGCTTTTCCAGTGCCTAGTACCCTTTCCACCCCCAGCCTCTTTTGGAGTTGGTTTCCCTTGTCTTGATTTGATTGCTGTTTTTCTGTTTTGGCATCTTCTTCCACGGGTGTTGTCTCTGCGTGGGCGGGTATTTGACTCGACAACCCATGGTTACACGCGATCCGGATTTCAGATGACATACAGTGTGTTACAGAGTCACAGACAGACAATTGCCAGGCTCGGACTCGGACTCAGACTCAGACAGCCCTTGCCAAACTCGACGACGTGCGGTGCGCTCCGACAGACGGGCAGTTCCTCGGGCGCCGCAATCGCAATCGCACGACGCTGGCATTCCAGCGCCAGCCCTCGGACGGACACGGACACGGACACGGACACGGACACCACGGCAGCTCTGGCTGGGACACGCGGCGGAGGGCATCGTCGAGCGGCGGGCACAGCAGAGGGCGCTTGGCAGAACCCAGATCGCATCCTCTGCCTGGCTTGAATCCAGCCAGCTTCGGCCTCCAGTCGCCGTCATGGCGCCGCTGCCAGACCAGTTCTCGTCGCCTGGTTCGGTCAGCTATGACTCCGACACCATGGTCGTGGGCGACGGGACGTGGGACTTTACCAAGAACACGTTCCTCCTGCCCAACCTGCAGGGCACCGACTTTGACACCACGCGATACAATGGTTAGAATCCTTCTTCTCCTTCTTGAGTGACTGTTCCCGAGTCAAACCGCGCTGGGCCGTGTCTAACAAACCTCGTCGCAGGAATGGGCAACCGCTTCTCCACCCTGCACCAATACCACACCATTATCCTGGCGCACGGCATCATGGCCGCCATGGTCTTTCTCTTCCTGGTGCCCTTCTCGGTCATGATTGCGAGGTTCTACTCGAGGGAGCCGGGCTATGCGATTCGATACCACGCGCGGCTGCAAGTCTTTTCCTGCCTGCTGCTGCTGGCGAGCTTTATCCTGGGCTTCTTCGCCGTCGGACCAAAGCGATCGCTGTCGAACCCGCACCATGGAATTGGCGTTGCCATCTTCGTCATGTTCATGGTGCAGCTTATTGGGGGTCGGATAGTCAATCGAATCACCAAACTGCGCTCGCTTCGCGTTACGCTCCATCAGTGGTTGGGAAGAGCCCTGGCGATCCTCGGAATCGTCCAGATACCCCTTGGGCTCACCCTCTACGGGTCGCCCAAGGTACTTTTCATCCTGTACGCTGTCTGGATGGCCTTCCTTTTGGTTCTCTACTTCGTTCTCAGCTACCAGGCGCAGGGCCGTCGGGAGCACTACATGTCGGAGGTGCGCTCCGAAGCGGGCAACACTCGCATCACCGAGTCCGAGTACTTCTCCGACCATAGGGATCATGAACATTCCAAGCTTGCATGGCTGGGCCCCTTGGCTGCTGCGGCAGGCTTGTTTGCCTTGGCCAGAGGACGCAACAGGGACCACCGTGATGATCACAGCCGCGTCCGTAGCCAGTCGCCATCCATGCGAAGCCGAGGCCCAACCGTCGTCTCCTCACGCCCAAGCTATTTCTCGTCGGAGAAGTATTCGGATCTTCCACCCCAACGGGACGGCGGAGGAGGAGGAGGAGGACTGCTCAAGGTATTGGGAGGTGCGGCCGCAGCCTTTGGTGCTGGAAAGCTCTTCTCCAACTACATGAGCCGCCGTGATCGCCGAGACGAAGAGTACTCGGCTGTGTCTACCGAGACGCCTCACCGCAACCGGTCCGGACGGGCCACGACGATTAGCGAGTTCAACAGCGAGTATACCGACGATGTGTCCACCATTCCGCCGTCGCGCGCCCCGGCCCCTACTCAGACTGCTTCTGCCTATGGAGGCCGACGGCCGTCTCCGTCTCGTTCAAACGTCCGCAGCAACCTACCCAGGCGAGACACCTATGACGATTCCGAGTATTCATCCTACGTTTCTCCCTCGCGGCGCACACAAGATGCTGGCGGCGGCGGCGGCGGCGGGTTTGCCAAGGGCGTCCTTGCTACCCTGGGAGTTGGATGGCTTGCGAAGAAGATTGCCAACAGGCGTGCCCGGAAGGAGGAAGACGAGCGTCTCAGGGAAGAGGAGGAGATGCGCTCCGGTACGCAGTTCTCTAGCAGGTACAGCAACACCGAATACTCGTCTCCGGTCAGGAGGGACTCGCGCCGCCCACCACCCCAGAGGCGCAGCACGGTAACGGGAACCGAATTTTCGGATACGACGGAATCGACGTTTGACACCCAGACCGAGCTCTCTGCCATGCCCGAAAAGGGGAGGCCCCTGAGTGCCGCCGTGAGGGTGCCGCCGAGCACATCTGCGTTGGTCCCTGGCGATGCGCCCCCGCCCAGGCGCGGTGAGCGTCTGTCTATGCCGGCCATGCCTTCAGATCCCCGCGGCATTCTCGCTCATTCCGACGGCAGCGCTTCTGACTTGACATCTATTGTCGACCGGCCCGCAGGACGCAACCCGTCTCGGCGGCAGTTGGACAGCGAACGAGCTGCGGCCGAGGCGGCTGCCCGTGCCAGCAACCTGGCGGCGCAGCAAGAGCGGACGCGGTTTGGCAGCTCGACAGGCGCACCGGGAGGCGGGAAGAGGGGCCACGACGACAAGGACCGAAACGTCACCCTGCGACGATTGACCGAGGAAGAGTCTCTGGCGCGCCGGGGCCGGATGGACTCGCAATCCAGCCTGTCCGAGTCTCCGACCAAGAGTCGCCGGTACCGCCGGGATGATAGCCAGAGGAGGGCAGAGTCGGCGGCCGAAAGCAGGACGGAGAGCAGAGCGCAGGATGAAGACAGCCGGCTTGGACCGCTTTCCCCGCCCAGCGCATCGCATGCCAAGGGCCGACGTGGTAAAGATTCAGGATACTACTCCGGCCAGCCTCCGCAGCCTGCTCAGCCTGTCCAGCCAGTCCAGCCAGCCCAACCCGGGCCGTCGACTCACCTGGCACCACCGCACGCGCCGCTGCCCACAGCCTCTGTCTCTAGCATCGGCAGCCACGGCACATGGAGCGAGATGACCCATCGCCCGAGCGGGCCTCCGACGGAAATCCCCGACGCGCCGCCGGCCTCACGTCCAGGCGCGGCTCCGGCTGTGCCGCCCGTGGTACCGTCCACCGTGCCGCCGTCCACCGTGCCGCCTACGGAGATCAAGGAGGATAAGGGCAACGAGTCGGCCGCGGACAACAGGAGAAGGCGGCGGATGGAGCGACGGCGAGCGAGCAGCAGCCGGCCGGCGGGGACGGACATGTACACGACGGACACGTATACAACGGACACGTATGACGATACGGAGAGGGGATTCTGAACGTCTTTCCTTGTCCTATCCCTTCCTCGGCGGTATAGCTGGCTCGGCAACACATGTGCCCGTGGACGATCAAACGTACATACAGGCAAAGAGCAAGAGGAGATGTTTGGTGTGATTTACCTCCCCCCCTTTTTTTTTTCTTTTTCCACGGTGGGAAGCATGCTGCATATGCGTTGAGTCGTAGGATACCTTTCCTTGATCTTATTAGAGGCGTTTGGGATGGCATTCTAAAGAACTCTGCACATCTTGCTGCATTTGGACGATAATGTTTGTTGCGCGTATTCTTTTGTTCTTTTTTTTCTCATCTTCTTCTCACTTTTTCTCCTCTGGAATGACGATGAAATGGATGGATGATTTTGTTGAAGGACGAAGAAGACGACGAGGGATGATTTTGGGTGAGAGGAGGTGATTTTTACCTACGTATATGAACCGGATTGTACATTTGACTGGACTGGTGAGAGTAGAAAAGGAGAGGTGAGGGAGATTGGTAGGACTGGCCGGAGGGGAGGGATTTGTGTTTGTGTTTGTGTGTTGTATTGTAGGTAGATATGAATGAATGCCTTTTTACTCGTGCTTCTACCCGATTTTCAGGCTTGGTAGTATCAAAGGATGTGAACATTACTTGCACAGAGGCGTAAGGTCGATGTTGTTGAGGTATTCGGTGATGTGGCCTACAGTACAAACAAGGCCAATTTACCTCGGGCGTCTGCCATCAGCCGAACAAGTGCCGCGGACGTCATCAGGGTCGTCCTAGTAATGCTCTTCGACGCGCATCCAATTGATGCCATTGCGGCGCCAATTGGAGCCATTGGAGAAGCTGCAACGTGCCACAAGATTCCCATCAACCGTGACGGCTCTTCCGGATGTCCTGGAAGCTGGAATAAATGTCTCAGCCTGCAAGAACAGGGACCAGTTCCTCTCTCTGCAGATTGATCTCTCCCGGGCTCCGGCACAGCTCCACTGCAGCTCCTCGCGGCGGCCAACCAGCTTCGCCCTAGGCGCCTCTGCTGGGGAACACCGTAGCCCAACTTTTTCTTCTTCACTGACTTCAAGCTTCTCTTCTCTGCATCTTGCCCTCTGTCCCCCTCCCTTTCTACTGCTCTTCTCATCTCTGCACCGTGTCCTCCAGCTGCACTCACTCCATCCACCCACTGCGCGGATCCCGAGAGGCGGCCAATGGCCAGCACCCCGCCTGCGACTCCTCGCGCATAGAGATAGAACACAAAACGAGCCATGCCTCAGCGCAGCTCCAAGCCGGCCGACGGCCTCGACTACAGGGCCATCGCGAAGCAGTTCGCAAAGGCCAAGGCAGCCCGAGCAGCGCAGGAAGCCCGGGACGCAGAGGCCATCGAAAAGGGCCTGCCGACGGAGAAGGAGCAGACGGAGATCCTGGAGCGACAGCGCGAGCGGCTCAACAACCGCCGGAAGAAGGCGTACGAGCGGCGGTGGTGGTGGACGGCGGCGTTCTGGGCGTGGCTGCTGGCGGTGCACGGCGTAGGCATCTGGCTGTTTGCCAGCGGCTTCCTGCTGACGAGGCTGGTGCTGGAGGACAAGTCGAGCTGCGCGGCGCCGCCGCCGGTCGAGGGCTTGAGGGGGACGCTGGACGTGGCCGGGGGCTGCTGGCACCCGAAGCAGTTTGACCGCGCCGTGGTGATTCTCATTGATGCGCTGCGGTACGACTTCACCGTTCCTGAGGATCCGGCGACGGCGCACGCCTTCCACAACGCGCTGCCCTTCTTGTACGACACGGCCGTCAAGGCGCCGCAGAATGCGTTCCTGCGGCCCTTCATCGCGGATCCGCCGACGACGACGCTGCAGCGGCTCAAGGGCCTGACGACGGGGACGCTGCCGACGTTTATCGATGCGGGGAGCAACTTCGCCGGGACGGCCATTGACGAGGACAATCTGCTGATGCAGCTGCGGGACGCCGGCAAGAAGATTGCGCATCTGGGAGACGACACCTGGTGGTCTTTGTTTCCGGACCACTTCGAGGCCAACATCAGCAAGGCGTACGACAGCTTCAACGTCTGGGACCTGCACACCGTCGACAACGGCGTCATCGACAACATCTTTCCGCTGCTGGAGTCGTCCCGGGAGGGGCGGTGGGATCTCCTCATCGGGCACTGCTTGGGTGTGGACCATGCGGGACATCGGTACGGCCCTGACCACGCCGCCATGACGGCCAAGCTGCAGCAGATGAACGAGTTCGTCACCAAGGTGGCGGCATCCATCGACGACGACACGCTCCTGGTCGTCATGGGCGACCACGGCATGGACGGAAAGGGGGATCACGGAGGAGAGAGCGACGACGAGGTCGAGGCCGCTCTGTGGATGTACTCGAAGCGGCCCTTTTTCGGGAGGACGTCTCCCGAGTTTGTTGCTCCGCCAGCGAATGCCAAGGTCCGACCCGTCAACCAGATTGATCTGGTCCCGACTCTCGCGCTGCTGCTGGGCATCCCCATCCCGTTCAACAACCTCGGGAAGCCCATCGAAGAGGCCTTTGCGGGGAAAAAGGGCAACGACTGGGCCAACCTCGCGGCTGTCTCGCGGCTTGCGGCCGCCGGAATCGAGAGGTACCGGCAGTCGTACTTCAAGGCCCGCGGGATCTCGCAGACGGAGGAACCGGGCTCTCCTGCTGCTCTGTGGACACGGGCCAATGCTGCTGGGCTGAGCGACAAGGACGCCTACCATGCGCTGACCGAGTTTGAGACGGAGACTCTCCAGGTGTACAAGAGGCTGTGGGCTCGCTTCGACGTGCCGCGGATGGTGGCGGGCGTGTTTGTCACCGCCGTTGGTCTTGTGATGCTGGTCATGTATGCGTCGAGGCCTGCAGACGACGAGTTTGTCGTGACCAACAATGCCGAGCTCGACTACGCTGAGAGGCGGCTGGAGCTGATGAACCTCAAGCACGAGGACGAAGAGGTGCATCCGGACCAGCACTTCCACCAGAAGCTCCTGGGCGGACTGGCGGACGCGCGGGTGCTGTTCGTCGTCGGCGTGCTGATCGCCGTGGGGCTGTACCGCCAGCAGCCGCTGGATGGCCTCGCCGCCCTCGTCGTCACGCTGCTGATTACGGGCGTCATCTCTGCGCTGTCCACCTCTGGCAAGACGCTGCTCAACATCTTTCCGCGCACGTTCTGGGGCTGGCTGTCTGTTGTCCTTACCCTGAGCCACTCCGTCGGCTTTGCCTCCAACTCGTACACCATCTGGGAGGACTCCATCCTCCTCTTCTTCATTGCCACGTTTGGGCTGGCCGCGCTCGTCTCCTCGCTGCGCATCGAATCCAAGGTGGACCGCACAATGGCCATCTACCACACCGTCACCTTCATCGTCATCGGGCGGCTGGCGTCGTACTCGAAGCTCTGCCGCGAGGAGCAGATGCCCTACTGCACATCGACGTACTACGCCTCCGTCACATCCTCCACGTCGGCGCCCTGGCAGCTCGTCATCCCCTTTGCCGTCTTCATCATTCTCCCCGACGTCATCAAGGCGTTCCTGATGCCGTCCAAGTCCTACGAGGGCCTCGCCCCGACGTGGATCGGATACTTCTTCCGCGGCGGCCTCTTCCTCTCCGCCCTCTACTGGACCATTGACGCCGCCAGCAACGGCGGCTGGCTCGCCGACAAGGTCTCGGAGGGCACCCTCAAGTCCGCCGGCGTCTACCTCGCGCAGGTCATCCTCGCCCTCTCCCTCATCGCCGGATCGACCTCGTTCGCGTGGGCGCCGCCCAACATCTCCATCCTCTCCACCACGGCCAAGTCGGGCCAGCTCGTCACGATCCTCGGCTACGGCAACGCCATGGGCGCCCGGTACCTCTTCCTCCCGCTCAACCTCCTCGCGGCCTGCGTCCTCGTCACCAAGCCCATGGGCTCGGGCGCCCTCGCCCTCATGATGTGGCAGGTGCTCTGCCTCGCCGAGATCGTCGACCTCAACCGCCTCAAGGGCGAGGCCATCGGACCCGTCATGCTCGCCGTCCTCGGCAACTTCTACTTCTTCAAGACGGGCCACCAGGCCGTCCTGTCCAGCATCCAGTGGGACAGCGCCTTCATCCCGCTCTTCTCCATCCGCTACCCCTGGTCGCCGCTCGTCGTCGCGCTCAACACCTTCGCGGGCCAGATCCTCGCCGCCGCCTCCGTGCCCCTGCTCGTCCTCTGGAAGGTCGGCCCCAAGCAGCGCGGCCTGCTCGAGACGACGGCCCGCGCGCTGGCCGTCTTCGTCGCGTATTTCGCCGTCGAGGCCCTCGCCACCATGAGCTGGGCCGGTTGGCTGAGGAGACATCTCATGCTGTACCGGGTGTTTTGCCCCAGGTTCATGTTGGCTGCGCTGGTGCTGCTGGGGATGGATCTCGCGGGCGTGTTTGTGGCGCTGGCGGGGTTGAGGAGTAACACTTTGGCTGTGTGTGAGGTGTTTGGCTGGGCGGAGTGATTGTGTTTCCTTCTTTTCTTTTCTGGGGGATTTTTTTGTTGGTATCGTATTATATCATATGTAATTGCATGTATGTTGTGAGAAGGGGGATCTTGGGTCATGGAGGGCGGGGCGGGGGAGGATTGGGATTTCATGGGAGTATAAAATGGGCAATCTTGTCTGCTTTGCTATACGAATGAACAAAGTAACATTCGATGTAACTGATGGATAATATGTGGTCAATATTCCACGTCGAAAGATGAATTAGGATATCATCAGGGCAAGTCCCCTCCATCATCAAACCTTGACACCAATACACCCCAAACATATCACAACATCAAATGCACACAACATCGTCAAAAGCATAAAATCAAGCTTTGTAAAAAAGCTGCTTGTAAAAGCTCTCCTGCATTTTCGTAAATGCTACAAGATATAAAAAGCCGAGAAATAGAAAAAGGTACATTCTCGTCTGAAATAGTGAAAAAGGTGTCTTCCCTCAAGGAGTTAAAAAGAAGCAAAAAAGGAAGAGGGAGAAGAAGGTATTAAGAATCAGGCCACAGACCCAAGGAGGATATCGTACAAAGATAATTACACACACACACACACGCGAAGCATACAAAAAGTTGATGCGCTCACCCCTTTCCCGTTCCTTATTCCCCTTTCGTAGAATTCAGGGACCGCCATTAGACATAACTCAGATAGAAAATAAGAGGAAAAAGGGAAAAAAAATTGGGTTTCTTAGATTGAATGTTGAAACAGAAAAGGAAAAAATGAAAACAAACAACGACTCTTACTTTATTGTGAAAGTAATTGATCTTGTCATGGGAGTCGTTCATGATGACGATGACTTGATCGCATCATCTGACTTACCGGTACTCGATGTCCCGTCCTTGGTCTGCTCCTTTGGCCTTGAGGCGAGCGATGTGGAAGAGCTGGAGGGTTTCTTGACTGAAGAGGATGTTGTGGAAGAAGCAGCGGGTTTCCGTGTCGTAGACGAGGACCGTGTTGACGAAGAAGAAGTAGTAGTAGGTTTCCGTGTCAACGAAGGCGAGGCTGGCGCCGCCGTCGCAGACGAAGACACCTTTCTCGTAGTGGAAGAGGATCTCGCTGCCGAGGAAGGCGTCCTTGTTGTTGACGTTGATCTGGCTGTTGAGGATGACCGGGCTGCTACTGAAGAAGACCCTGCGACGGAAGATGTTCTTGTTGTTGATGTGGACCTCGCTACGGAGGGGGTTCTTGTTGTTGACGTTGACCTCGCTGCTGACGGGGTCCTCGTTGTTGATGTAGATCTTGCTGTTGACGGAGCCCTTGTTATTGAAGTAGATCTAGCTGTGGAAGGCGTTCTTGTTGTTGAGGTAGATCTGGCTGTGGAAGGTGTCCTCGTTGTTGAGGTGGATCTTGCTGTTGAGGGCGTTCTTGTCGTGGACGTAGATCTGGCTGTGGAAGAAGCTCTTGTGGTTGAAGTAGATCTTACTGCTGAGGAAGAGGATGTGGATGCGGAGGGAGTAGAGGAAGAAACCTTTCTCGTCGTGGAGGACTGAGCTGAGGAAGGCTTTCTGGCGATGGAGGAGGAGGCGGCTGGCTTCTTGGCCGAGGATGGAGACGAGGCAGGCTTCTTGGCAGACGAAGCGAGGGTTGATGTTTTGGACGTGGACTTCGACTTGTCCTGATCCTTGTCTCCGGGCTTTTCCTCTTTAGAAGCAGAAGAAGAAAAAGAAGTTTTTTTTTTGCCCTTTTCGGGGCTGGACTTCTTGCCCTTTTCCTTGTCGCCCGTCTCATCCGGCTGGGCCGTGGCATCTGGGGAAGGCTCCGGGGCGGGCTGGGTCGTGGTGACGGTCTCGCCCTCTGCAGTCTGCTCGGCCTTTTCGGTCTCGTCTCCCTTGTGTGCCTCCGCCTTCTCATCAATATCGTCGGTGGTATCGTCATCATTACTGTGCTCGTTGCTGCTGCCCTCTTCGTCCTCTTCCTTGACCTCCTCGAGTTCTTCATGTTCCTCGTGTTCGGGTTCGCTTTCGTGATCATGAGATTCGTCTTCGACCTCCTTTGCGTCGGGCTTGGGTTCGGTCTCTTCCTCCGCGGCCTTTTCGTTCAGGGTGTCATCCTTCTTAGCGTCATCTGCTTCCTTTTCGTCTTCCTTGACAAGCTCCTTCTTGTCCTCCTCCGGCTCCTTGGTTTCTTCTGCCTGGGGTTCCTCTGTCTTGGGTTCCTCTGTCTTGGGTTCCTCTGCCTTGGTCTCATCAACCTTGGCCGCTTCCGCCGCCGGCTCCTTGGCCGCCTCTTCCTTTGGCTCCTCCTTCTTGTCTCCGTGCACCTTCTTCCGCAGAGCGTTCAGCCGAAGCTCCTTAGCCTTCTGCGCTGCTTCGTCCGCAACAGACATGACAGACCGCACGGTGTCGATGCTGGCTCTCGGGGTTGACGTCGTAATTGATTTAATTGACGCGGCACTCGATCCAACCTTGGTCTCGGGAGCGGGACCAGGGGGAGGCGGAGGAGGGGCCGCGGCAGCAGCAGAGACCTCGGCAGCGGCAGAAGCGGCGGCGGCGGCCGACTTCTTGACCGTCTTCTTCTTCTTGACCGGCTCGGGGTACTTGTGGTTGATGTCGGGAATGGTGGTCTCGTCGTAGTAGATCTTGACGTGCTGCTTCAGCTCGCCGTACTCGTTCCACTCTTCGATCTCGACAATGTCCTGGTTCCCCCGGGTTAGACTGACTGAAAGCAGTTCAAGATACAAGCCCAACTCACTCCCAGAACGATCCCCTCCTGCACCAGCGCCGGAAACTTCCTCGCCCTGCCATTTTCGTCCTTTCCGGCGCGGCGGCCCCAGAGCATGCGAGCCTTGTCATCGGTGGAGATGTCGATGGCCTTGAAGGGCACGCGGTTCGCTCGCAGGATCGTCTCGAGGCGCGACGTGGCGGTGACGATGTGCGATGAGCCCGCTGTCAGAGACGTGTAGATGTACAGCGCCGGATCGGTCGAGTACGTCGCCATGGTTCCGTCTGCAGAGACAAGACAAACAAAGACGAAACAGACAGACAAGAGGGACAGACGGTCAGACAGACGCTTAAGCGAATCAGGCAATCTTGCTTGCTCGTTTGGCGACGGTACGGCTCTGGAGAGTCAGAGTTCCAGGAGCTTGCAAAGGGGAGGAAAAAAGAAACAAAGGGAGAATTGCTATGCTATGCGATGCGACGCGATGCTGGAGCTGCAAGCTGGTGCTGATGCTTGTTGCTTGTCTGGCAGCTGTTTGGCGGCGTCTCGCAGCTGTGGATCAACAGGAGAAGCTGGCCCCGAAAGCGGTGGGGGCGGGGTCGCTATTACTAGACAGCACCAGTGCCTGGATTAGGGGAACCAGGGCCTGTGAGCCGCTGTAAAAGGGCGGCAGAATCACCGGTTCAGGGCAAGACAGGGCAGAAAAGGGGTCGAGCTTCAGCGGGAGAATGTGATTCGATGGGCGGCGCTAGGACGGGCCTTAATTTGCGTGCAAGGGACCTGTAAATTGCGGCTTCATTTGGCGGGTTCGTATTACAACTGGCCGGGGCTGCACAGGATGGGGGATCAATCGGGGCATGTCTTTCAGCTGTTGAGTCTACGGGTAATGGTCACTACATCTAGAAAGGAGTGAGATGCTATTGGTGAAGTGACGGGTGAAAGAGCACCAGGAGAACGAATCTACATTGCATGTACCAGGCACGAGGGACCAACGGGACAGGGCCGGCAGCAGGGAAGGGCCATACTAGGTACATACGAAGTACCGGCTGGGCCGAAATTGGGACGTTGATAGAGATTTAGACAAGCAGATTCGACGCAGACGGACAGCACCAGTCTGTTTGTTGTGTGTCTACATCTAATCTGATTGGTGTTGTCTGTTGTGTAAGACAACATGATCCTACAAACACATGAGACGCCCTTGTTAGTTGGCACATACATAAGGGACGGCAATGAATAAAGTGTGCCTGAGGCACCATATCAGCTCAATTGATCGTGACTAAGCAGGCGGGCTTTCGGCGATTATCTCCCGCAGGTTAGACCCAAATGGAGCACGCGAGAATTATCGCGTCGCCACTCAAACGCTCGGTTCAGCAATCGCCTCTGCTGCATCTCCACCAACAAGGAGGAGCAAAAGAAAGGAAAAATTCTCAATGTGGCGTCTGGATGCACGCTGGCTGTTGGTAGGCCCAAAGTGCTCTGCCCTGGCGACAGCCTCGACAGACAGCCCGTGATTCAGCCAACGGCAGGGCAGAGAAGCTGCTGCTCGTCGTCCAACACAGTATCAACAGCCCTGCATCGAGCGTCTCACGGCACGGTATCGTCCTCGATCTCGCTCGGCGGGGAAGAACTTGTTTCCAAATTGCCTGTGGGGGGATATCGGAAGAGGAGAAACAACTTGGAGACACACAATCTCGCCCTGGCCGCTTTTGCTGTTTGTCTGGCGCTGGCCGGTGTTTGGGTTTGAAGCGCCCGCAGTGGTCCTGAACCAGGGGTCGACGGAAAGCTAATATCAAAGACTGTTAGGAGACGAAATGAGCTCTTCGCCCTGAACTGCTCAGAACTGGCCTGGCCTGGCTGACGGCGTGCGCTTGAAACGCGCACAGCATGCCCGGCCACGGCTACCGACCTGGGGCCAACTGCTGCTGTGTATGTGCGTGCGGTAATACTGCAGCAAACGCCTCGACGTGAAGAGTGGGTGAGGCATTATCATGTGTGACGGCAGATGCAGCCATTCACACTGTGGCCCAATTCAAGGCCGTGGATGGGAGAAAAGAAAAGCCTCGAGTAGGATGGCGACAAGATGAAAAAGTTTTCTCCTCGACATGTCCTCTCTGCCCAATGAACACCGGCTGCTGAGGTTGCATTTCTGCCCAGTTCTCCCGACGAAGCATCTCAACGGCGGCACATGGCCAATCCCGGCTCCCGGATGCAAGAATAGCTCAGCGGAAAGGAGGGTCAATGGATCCAGGCTGCTAGGATGCGCTTCCGGGAGACCATTTATGCAAGGTACCGCGACATGGCCAGTCAGATGCCGGCCCCCGATCCACCGCCGGGTCTTTGTTGCGTGGTGGCATCCAATCACAAATGGTGCCTGGACGCCAGCTCATGAAGCCAGGGCCACAAGCCGCTCGATGGTCTGCGCCATGCCAGGCCAGGCTGACCGGCTCCAGCGCCCTCCTACGTGGCGGCGCCCTGGTGGAACTGTCAGAGATTTCCCGGGCCTGCAGATGCTCTCAAGACAAAAGGGAAACGGGCCCCTCGCGCTCTCTCAGTTCTTCTCTTCCTCTCTTTCAACACTCACCACACTCTTTCAATCTTTAGTCTCGACGACACTGCCAAAAAGCAACTCACTCTCTCTACAAATAACAAGCCCGGCGCTCACTTGCCCACTGCTCTCATTCACCAGCACGAATCGAATCTCAAGTCTACGACTCCGATCTCAACACAGCCAAACAATCAAAATGCAGTTCTCTACTCTTCTCGTTGCTGCCGGCGCTGCCGTTGCCGCTGCTCAGAGCACCTCTACTCTGACGGCCACGACCACCATGACCTACACCATCACCCAGTGCCCCGAGACGGTCACCAACTGCCCGTACCGCACCCCGGCCGCCAGCTCCTCGACCTCCGCGCCCGTTGAGATCACCACCTCTGCTGTCGAGACCTCCTCTGCTGCCCCTACCACCTACTCCCCCATCTGGACCGTCTCCAACTCGACCTCTGCCACTGCTGTCGGCACCAACCCCATTGGCACCGGCGTTCCCACCACCATTGTCCAGATTCCCTCTGGCACTGGTGCTCAGCCTACCGGCCCTGCTGGCAACGTCCCCTCCGGTCCCTCTGGCCCCTCTGGCACTGCTCCCCCTACCATCCCCACCAGCGGTGCTGCCAAGCAGATGGCTCAGTCTGGTGTCCTCGCCGTCGCCGTTGCCGCCGTCTTCGCCATTGCTTTCTAAGCGCGAAACTTTTCTCACCTGCTTGGCGCCAAAAGCCCTAAGCAGCCCCTTTTCAACTTTTCTTCTTTCCTTCTTTTCAAAACAACATTTTTCTACGGGGAAGGACGCTTGGGGACATTTTTAAACGGTGGATTACGATGTGAATAGATGACACATGAGTTTTTGGGTCGATACCCGGGTTACTTTATCATTCTGCAACGGATTCACTTCTACGCTCTGGACTGAGCGGGCCGGTGCTTGTCGGCCGGGACATATCGTCGACACACCGGACGGGCGCATGGATGCGGTATTGGGCTTTTCGGTGCCCAGGCTGCGGCGAACGCTTTTTGGATAGGCCATGATTGGGCACTTGTTTGGCATGAGACATGAACCAAAAAGCTTTTTAGATACCTTTGCATTTAATCAAGACGCCTTGTCACGATCATTCGCTCTCCTGTCATTGGCTACATGTGACTGTTGTACACTCTACACTCGACGTGCTTAAACCCACCACGTGGATCGAGGCGGTGTTGCGGAATTGGATCAATATGCCATGTAGGATGATTGACGGCCATGCTTCTGTTCTTCCAATGCCACGGTAAGCTGCAATTCTCACAACTGGCCGCCATAAAAGGATTGTCTAGATATGTAGCAGTGCGTAAATGGCATACCAATAGATTAAATGCCACACGCCAAGGGCAATCAAACCAACACCTCCGGGAATATGCGTCAAAGGAAAAGGCTCAAAGAACGAAGACAGCGTTCTTGTAATCAGTACCAAAGTGCAGGGGATATATACAGTTCTGCTGTTCTATGCACCGACACGTGGAAAATCTGCATGCATCTATTCGTAGGAAGTGATATCACATAGTTATCGTTTGCTTTCCACCATGTTGTCCGTTTGCGAAGCTGGGTGAGAAGAAACTTACTACTGACATACATAAGCCTACGTAAATAAGTCTGATGATCTTCATCAAGACGAAAAGGGGGAAACGGATGTCTGAAAGGGTGGTTGTTTAAGAAATAAAGTCGAAACTAGTAAACAAGGGCTTATCCGTTGCCCGTTTCCCATTCCCGTCTGCCCGCTGTTCGTGGTCCTGCCTTGCACGTGTAAGCAGGCAAATCCGACGGAATCCTTTTCTTTCTCACTACCTTACCTTTCACCTCACATGCGCAAACAGACGAACACGCCTTTCCTCATCCTAAGGTACATACCCAACAAAGTCCCCAGAAAAGATAATTCGCCGAACCAGGAAATCCACGCTTCAAAGGATCCAAAACCCACCGGAAGAGAAAAAAAAAAGAAATAAATGATAGGATAAAGATATTACTTATATGTATTCCCGAAAAAAGGATCCAACAGACAGTTACAATGTAGGAGACAAGGACAGTCCTAAAAGCCAACAGGTGTGGATGGGAAGGAAGAGCTGTAGACTGCTGAATCCGCATGTGCGTACAAGTTACGGCTCTTTTTCGGTCCCGAAAGGACTTGAAGTTGCCTGTAAGACAGTCGTGTTACGGCTGATGATTGGATGCTTCACTAAATGACAAAGCTAAAGGGAGACAAGGGTCACACAATCCTATTCCTCACGTACACGGCGCCGTTTGCTCTTCCCACTGCTTGTACCAGTACGACGTTTTGTGAATCCTCGTTGGCTCTTCTTTTCAACGATGCGGCCCGATAGAACATGCTTTCTGTACTCTTCCACTTTAGGAGATGGAAAAAGTGGTTCTGGTTCAGTGCAACAACAACATGTAGTAGTAGTAGTATCCTCTATCTAAAGCATGTTGGCCGATAACACAAATCTCAAGTGGGATGAAAATCACTGACAAAGGCGGGTGAATAGCAGTGGATAAGGTAAAGGAACCATTGACGGAATGTGGCATGTTGGGACTTTACACACGCCCGAAGATGGCGTCATCCTGACAAAAAAGAGCACCCCGGAAGGTCCTTTCCTGCAAGTGATTGTAAGAACTGTGATCAGGAGGTGCATCTTGAAACCTGGAGCTTCGGAGTGGGATAAAAAGTGACCGCATATGATGGACAGGGGGGAGAGGGGACGTTGTAGTACTACGAACTGTGAGTAATATGGAGAATGGAGAATGGAGTCAAAGGAGGAGCCCCGCGTGTTAAGATTAAGCTGGTGGAATATCCCCATTCTTGACAATAACTGGAGCCTGGATTTCTATCATGTACTGTGAACGCTTGGGCAAATAATCCTGTAACCCAACATATGCCTTTGTAAAAGAGAAAGTCAGAAGAAAAAAAGTTCCAAAGAGTTCGCTGTTCCTTTGACCAACTCTCCCCTGCACCAACAAAGAAGTACGCGTATGGTAATACGGATGGGAATGACACACTCCCAACCGCCATCGTGGCCTCGTGATCAACAACCACACACAGGAAGAAAAAAAAGTCAGGAAGCAAGACTCAACGCGGAACGGAACCAAGAGAAAGTAAAAGAAGAATGAGAATAGAAATGGAAATAAAAAGGGGGGCCTGTCATCTCCAGGTCCCCGCATGCAGCTCGTAACGTGTATGTTATAATAACCCTTTATCGTGCCCCGTAACATGTATTGTATGCTTCCGTTGCCCCTCCACAATCCAATCCAATCTCTCAAATGTCATCTCCTCCACTATCCACTATATATGTGCCCTTTGCAAGGCGCACGCAAGTCTAGAATGACCGCTTCAAAAAGCTCGCTCGCTGCACGCTCAAGTGATCCGTGTATATAAACTCCCAATTAAGAGAAAATGAAAGAAGAAGGAAATTGGTGAAAGATAGAGACAAGGAAATGCCAGAAGAACAGAAATGAACTCGACAGAGGAGAGTGGGACGAACAATGACAAAGAAGAATCCTAGGACCCCCGGCCGGCTCCCACATGTTGACGGACATTTTCCACTCTCGTTTGCTGTGCGTTCCTTTGACAGCCCCCCCAAGGTGCCCACATGCGTGTTTGAGAAGGAGGGCCTTGGCATAAGGGGGCTCAACATGGACCGATTCCAGCACTGCCGGACTTGCGCCTCCGGCGCCTGGCTCGGCAGTGATTTAAATGTTGGTGATGGACCAGACTGCCCTTCGATTGCTCCTTCACGTCATGGCCGCGAGGGGCCCCATCCGGCCGCACCTCTTCGCTGGGTACGTATGTCGTGTATGCGTGGGCGTCGTGGTAAAGACGTGTATCCCCGAAATTGAGCTCTTTCCCCTCCGTCTCCATAGAAAGTCATCCCAATGGGAGGACCTGCTCCAGCACGGCAGTTGTCAAGGACATGGCTGGCCGTGAGCCACCGCGTAGGCGCACGCGGTGCAGAGCGTGGAGTTGGAATCGACTAGAAACGGGCAGTCGTGCGTCACGGCGTGAGCGCACTTCTTATTGGAGAAGGATATCATGCCAGGGGGCAGAGTCCCAAAGTATATGTCAACCTCGTCTTCTATTGGTCCGCGTGATGACGGCAAAGGTGACATTGGTGGCATGGCTTGGTGTAGGTCTCCGTCTGAGAAGCTTCTCATGTTGATAGAAACGGGATAGGATGTGATGTGTATCACGGCCCGTTCAAACTCTAGACGCCTCGCTAACCCGACCTCTTTTAGCTCAAAAAGGCGGTAACTTCCGCGTTGCAGAGGAGACTGACTTGATGGGTCAAACGATGGTGGCCGACTTGTCTGAAAAGCTCCTTAGGTGGCTTTGTTTTGTGGGGGGGAAAGGCGAAAAAGAAGGGAAAGGGGACCCAATGGGCTAGAGGGATATGTAATGGGGGATGTATTGTCGATTGTGACGAACAAAGTGTGGGATATGACTGGCCTTATTAAAGTTTGGGAGAGGAGTGAAAGAACATCCAGTGGCCTTTATTAAAGGCAAATGAGGACAGGGTATCTGGCAGATGGAAACGTGTAGGCCACATGAACACCCTGCTGCGGCGCTTACTAGTATGTGAACGACGTACAGCAAGGCTGTCTACTACGTATGCTAGTAGTAGTTCTTACACGGGTAAACTGGGTCGACTTTTCATGCTCCACCCTCGAGATGCAAAAGTAGGGCTGAGGAGACAGGACCAGGAGCAAGTGACTGCAGTGAGGCTGGGCCCGGGAGTGGGAGAAGGTGAGAGGAGTGTGCAGGCAGACATGAAAGAACGGAGAAAGACAAAGTCATAAACGGTTGAAGGACGATCCACGTTCGCCTCGGCATGACAGTGGACAGACAACCGGGCCCCTGGTATGCGTATCGTGACGTGTGGGCATGCGGTCAGTGTGCTGGGTGTGAGAGAAGTGAGAAGGAATCGACGCAGCGGGTAAGAGCCGATGAGCGCCTGAAAGGAAAAGGCAAACAAAGACAAGAGGCCGAGAGAGAGAGAGGGAGGGAGAGAGAGAGAGAAAGACGGAAACGGGGAGGCATGTGTGCGTGAGAGCCTTCAGCACACCCCCTCCTTGACTCTGGCCTTCCATCTTGTCCCCACGCCTCCCTGACGTACCGGCTGGCCTTGGGAGGCTCGGTTGGGTGCGAAAATAGGAACCATGATGGCCGAAGGATGCGTGGTTCCGGCTCTCTGGGCGATATGCTGGGGTAGGATGATTGTTCCGGATTAGGGACGGGGTTGGCTGCACGTCTCTTGATGAGGGTGCTCAGCTCGTCAACGCTGCTGCCAAATACGTATATCGAGACGTGCCAAGCGCCTTGCACGTACGTCCGCTGCCTCCCGTGATATGACCAAAGGGGATTTGGCCACCCCCTCCCACCTCTCGGTCCCCTCCTTTCGTAGGTCCATCCGGTGCCTGCCGCTCAATCCAGAGACACACCCTCCACCCAGTTGTCCGCCTTTCAGAGGCATGCCAGAGCGAGTGTCACGTCCCGGCAGCTGCAGCATTCACACGTCCACTGCCTCAGCACCAAGACGGAGCTGGCGGAGAGGCGCTGCGGTCAGGGCTTGGAAGAGATTGGTTGCAAATTCGGTCACGTTCATGAGAGCGGCCTGTCATAAATGCTGAATCCTGAGATTTCATAGCCACCATCGCGGTTCCGAGCCAGCCAGTGACGGCGCCTGCGAGCCAGTCGCCTCACCACACCAGCCGACCTGGACGGGGCCGGGATTACCACAGATAGGTCCAGAAGGGATAAGTCTCTACCGGAAGGCCTACTAGAGCGAGGCGGCGGAATGCCGCGGTACTGGCCGTCGCTCGCCTGGTGGTAGCTAAAAAGCACTTGGGTTCACGGGCCTGGCCAATGGATAGGCGGGGATACCGCGTGGGCACTCAATGCCTCTGGACAGCCCGGTAGCGATGGTGTCGCCGATTCAAAGGCCATCCATCCATCCATCCCATTTGCCCATCCAATTCCATCCTATCCCATCGCATCCCAGCCCTTCCATCCATGCGACGAGGCGACCTTACCGAATGCCGGCCGAACAATTGGGGGGAAGGGAAAGCGCCGAGGAAGGCCATTGACGAGCCTGACGCTGAGGGAACCCCCCTACCGAGCACAGCAGGCGCTCGGTGAGGTGAGGTTTTGTAGAGCGTGGTACAGGCCTCTTTCCAGGTACTTCGTCGACGGTCCCCGAGGACGCCGGCAATATTTCAAAGTCGCCGCAACTTGCGGATCGTAAGGAGCGGCCGGAAACTGGCGCATCTGGGACCATTGCGCATTATCTTTTGTATTTGTATCTCGCGGGCATACGAAGCATCTTCTCTTGATGCTGACTCCCATTGAGGTCGCGGTCCGTGTATCAGGTAATTCGACATCAGCTAGCGTGGTATCGATGTGATGCGAATTCGGTCCGGGCTGGGTTGAACGTGCGGCACGGGGTTCACGCCTGCGATAGGCTCTCTCTCCGTGGTCTGTGGCCGACGGAAGCCTTCTGCTCTTCCTTGTTCCCCATCCAGAGAGAGGCACAATGGAGCAGGCCCTCGCCTCAGCTCATCCCTCGCTGCGCTTGTCCAAGCCTGGCGACTGTCGATTGTCGCGTCCGGGTCCGATACGGCCTTCAGGGCCCGGGGTTTTCAGGCCTTGAGCGGGTTTCGGGCAGCCCAGCGAGTCCTCGGCACTCAGCGATACCCCTCCGCAAAACGTTGACCCCCAACCCATAGCGGATCCGAATCGCACACTGCATGTCTCACACCCACGTTCTGGGTTCGACGCCTTCTAGAAGCCGCGGGTTGAGGCTGCCGACGATGGGGATGGACTGTGGCGAAAACGAGGCGAGAGGCTGGAAAAAGACGCAAAAGGTGAAGTCGGGAGTCAGAAGTCAGAAAACAGAGCTTCAAGCAGAAGACGAGCAGACAGACTCGGCGGTTCGGCAATAAGGGCAGCCTCTGATGACGACACAGCTGCTGGACGTGCTTCCCAGCGGCCGCTGAGCCCAGCATCACTTGACTAAGGCATGTAAGGAGGAACAATGATGACAGCAGCCACGAAGAATAGCCACGAAGATGGAAGTGAGGCTTCAAGCTGGGGAGCTGTGACGAGAGAAATTTTCGATGCAAAAATAGTAATAGTGCATTTACAGATCTAACAGGCGCCTGCCTGGCTAAGCAAAAACAAGACAACTACTACTTTCCTTGGCAGTCGCCAGCGATGGGAAGGACCGCAACCGTCTCCTTCCTCCCAAACCCAACGCTCATCTTGACACCTTAGGCAGGTAAACAAAACCCCAAAGAATCTCTCTTCTTCCCCAACAGCTTCATGTACTGCCCGATCCATCTTCTCCGTCTTTTCGCTCGCTTGCATCTGACATGCCTCTTCCTGCGAGCATTTGGAGCCTCAAGATCCTTCCTTCCGACGAGGCTCACGCGCCCTCGCATCACGACGATATCCGACTTATCAGACTCGCGCCTCGCCCGATCCTCCGTGCTTATGCCTTAAGCCTCAAGCTGCCGCCACAGTCCGGCAAGAAAGAGAGGCTTGTCTCACCAAACTACGACGAGTCGGTACTAGAGCATGCGGGTGGCTGGGCCAGACTGTCGGGAACAGGCGAACATCGCTTTGCGCCCTCGACTGCGACATACGGAGCGGCAATTTGAACGCAGGCCCGTGGCCATCCAGCTCGTGTGCCACTCCTGGATCAAGCACGACTCTGCTTCTCTAGCACCACTGTGCGCGCGTTGACAGCTGCTGCAATCCCTGCGCCCCCGTCTGATCGTTCCCGGACTTGGCAATGGCCGGACACGCTACCTCGACCCTACGGTCATTGCCGTCTTGTCGGTGCCCGAGTAGACAGATTGAGGCATGTAAGGCGAGCAGTGCAATCGACGCCTACTCATCACGGGTTCAGGGCTCAGGTCCACTGCAGGCGACCCTCGCAGATGCCATGGAAGCCAGACGGAAGGCTTTATGCCTGCAAGGAAGATGCAGGCCGAGGATCAGAGGGGTCGCATGCTACCCATGTGCCAATCAACAGAGCTCCCCGGCCAAGGCGGGATTCTGTCATGCTTCTAAAGCTCGCGCCCGTCACCCCTCCATGCAAGTCCTCCTGCTGTACGCCAAGTACACGAGAACTTCGGCCTCGCGTTAGGTGAGAGGCAACAACTTCGATATCCAGTAACAACGGCACCTTCCGCTGCATAGCTGAGCAATGACTCAAGGCTACCCGGCGGACGATGACTGGGGCCATCCAATATTCCCGGCACATCTTGCTGCAGACAGAGGCGTACGCCAGCCTCACGAGTATGCATACGCTTTTGGGCTCAATTACAGTGATGAGACCCCAGGCCCAGTAAGCGACGACGTCACAATCAGGCGCGAATTTTCTTTCGCAGTCTTGCCTCGCATTTCCATCCCGGATGAGTCCGTACCGCTGGCCTTGGTATGGTACGGTATTATTACCTGCAGCATCGCCAAGCCCTCGCCCAAGGCCCCTCAGTCTCACAGCGAAATTGTACCTGTACGCCCACCATGTCGTTGCCGCCGCCACAAGTACAGATCTCCGACACCCGAACTGCCGCTTCGGTGTGGACAGATGAGGTGTGCTACTCCCACTCCTCCTCTTCGACTGCTCTCGCTCTTACTCCGCGCATCCGCCATGTCAATGGCTACAGGGGTCTTGTGATGCTGCAAAGCCTGGGAGCCTTGCAATCACATTCATGCGGTTGCCTAGAATGCATGCAGTGTTTGAGTCTATACAACGGCCGTGGCGATGATCGCCACGCTCAATTTGACTACGTGGCGCAATATCTACGGACAGAAGTGCGCAGCTACTGCCTTTCTACCGCCGTTCCCTGTCGCCAAAGCCACCCCTATGATATGCCTATACACGTCTTGGCCCGTCATCGTGCTCATCAGCAGAGCACTATAGGGGTTTTACGATAGCCTTTGTCTTTGGTGTGAAACTTTCTTGCTTGAGCAGACACATGCTCATTTTTCATGATAGGCCCCTGAACTGTCTTGCTACTGGCCATGGAAAGTGCTCTTCATGTTAGGCAGGGTTTCTCGAAACTAGCACGAAATATAGCCGCTCATTACGCAATTGATCACAAAAAGAGTATCCGGGTCTTCGGTGTTGAGCTTGAAAAGGGGGGATTTGCTCACCAAGATATCATCATCGCCAAACCGCCGCGTCATCTTGCAGCTCAAGAGAGCACTTAATATTCATGGCTTACGTTCGGCGTCGTCTGATATTACTCGCAAATGCGACTTCGAACTGCTTTCACTGGACGGAAATACCAGCAGCGTGGTCTCACGACAAGGCTTGAAGGCAAAAACGGAACCGTGAATCATGTCCTAGGCGTTTATCGATGGAAAGAGCGTATACTTCAGCTCGCTCCATTAAACTGCACGCTCTGCCATTACTGTTGTCATTTGATTGACCAATAGCACGCCAACTCGGTCGACGTTTGGTTCACCACCCCCTCGGGTAGATGATCTGGAATCCGTCCCGAACCACGGCAAGTGATTTCTCCCGGCTGGCTGGCTTCCATGAACTATTGGAGAACAAGAGGCTATGTACAGGCTTACGGAGACCAATGAACTGTCCCAAGAGTACTGTTGTTGTCGGCAGCCCTGGGCGGGGACGAGAGCCGAGACAAGATTCAAAGTGGCAGCGCGCCCGTTATGCCAGGCTCGTCTGATTGTTTTCTCGCATCTCAGCACCTGATAGGCTCGTGCTTGACCCCGTCTATTTGCCTCTCATCTTGACAGGGAATTGAGTCTTGCGCCCGGCGCCAGCCGAGTCTCGTTCTCGAGCCGTGTCTCCGCAGGCGTGGCACCATACCTACGACCCATGTATGGCTCTACTGTGTCCCTTCCTTCAGGCCAGGGTATCCGCGGCGTTGGGCCCGACTCCGTGTCATTGGCTGGCGTGTTCCGCGCGGCATCTATGCCTCCCACAATATCTTCTTGACAGAGCCAGGCCTATCATGAACATGGAACATGGAATTTGCTAGGTACTTCCACACTTGTAGCTTCCCGGCTCAAGCTTCCAGCGTTCCGCGGCCTCAAGGTTTTCAGACACGACTCAGGTGAAGTTGACATGTCATTCTGGTCTAATATTCAACAATGCCGGGTTGAATACCAGATTGATACCCTGCTTTCATAGCCCGGCCAGGCTGTGCCTTCTCGCCACCAGGAAGATGCCCGTGTCCCAGAGATATGTGGCAGATAGAATTCATCCTTCGCGTATCGGTGCCTTGGCTTATATCTATCGGTGCCTGAGAAGTCGACTAAATGCTGTTGAGCCGACGAGATCCAACTTTGGGAGATCGAACTCTGGCGCCACGATCAATCCTCCGGCACACCCTGATCCCTCACCGGTTTTCCATCGTCATGCCGAATTGCAACGGTGACACAAGCGCAAAACGAACCCTTTCCTACAGATCATATATGACAAAGTCACAGCCGACGTAAGTGGCACTAATAGACCAAGTGATAGTCAAAGGTAAGACGAGGGCTGAATCAACCATGAACCCGGATTGGTCTGCTATAGACGGTCCGTGGGCGAGTCGCTTACACGGACGAATAAGCCGGACAAGCTGTGCAATATGCATTTGCCAACTGCCGAGACGTCAGGCGAATGCGGTATGCATGCGGCACCGGCAAAACGCCTAACCTGCATGCTGTTAAATATAACACACAGTAAGCTTTGTGGAGGGTGATGGCGATGCACGGGATATCTGGTGATCAAACAGCAATGGTGTTCCTGCGGAGGGGAGCCGCAGCAGTTCGAGTCCCATCACCAGGCCTGGTCGCATCACCACTAGGCCATCGACAATCTGACATGCATATCATGCAGCCCAGATACGCCACCACCACCTTCAGAGTCACACAAGCGAATCGCCCTTTGGCTCCAAGGTCCCGACTGACCTATATTTCCATGGCCCGTGTCCCATTTTCCACGTTCCTTGGTCCGTGGGCCGTCTTACTAGCTGCACCCCTCCCCGAGCCGAACCGTCGAGCTGGGTCATGGGTGGCTTTTCCAACGATGAGCCGCCCGCCCCCCCTTGTCCGACGCAGCGCTAGCAGTTGAGATGGAAGATGCTGAGAGCCTTTTGAGGCTCTTGGAGAGTTGTGGACGAGTCTGCAGTTCGTCCAAAGATACTTTGACTTGCCCAATAGCGCACGTATGCTCCGGCGAACGGAGACATACCGGCACCAATAAGGCACCAATAAGCTATTGCCGTTTACACGAGCCTGAAGATGTGTTCCTGCTGGGCTACTGCCTATACAGATGAAGGGTCATCGATCATGTGGCTTTCTTCTGGAGGCGCCGCCTTTTGCCCTAACGGGATAGAGCTCTTCTACATCCTCGCAGGCCTTGCCATTACCAGGTCTCAGATCATCTTGGCAGACTTACACGAGCAGCAACCGAGCACCAAACCCTTGCTTGCAGCAAGTCGAAGCCCAACCTAGCGTTGACAAGATATCAATAAGCCAGGCAAACCGTGAACCCAGTATTTCCCAAAATAAGAGCCCTGGCCCGGGTCGTATCGTGCCGTCTCCCCATGGCCAGGAGGAGGCCTTGGTAATCGCCTAAGGAAATCTCCCGCGTCCCGGGCTGATGCTTATTCGCTGATTTATGCCCGCCCTAACGGTGCAAGGCCCGGCGGATAGAGAGGGAGGAGATCCCGGCAGGACGGCGATTGAACAAACAGGTAGGCATGCTTTTTGTTGTACCCTTGACTAACTCCACATCTTTATCTGAATCTGTCGAGATGTCTGCCAAATCACTAGGAGGTACTGCCCTGGGGGTCTACTTGGTAGTTACCCGGTAAGTACCTTAATAGGTTGTGATACAGTCTGCCTTACCTAAACTGTATACTGTCATTCCGTTCATGTACCATGACCTTGAGCACCCAAGGCTGTGCTGATATATTATTTTCTGCATTTGGTTTCATTTCTCTCTTGGCGTAGTTATTCCCATATTACATGATGACGCCGTAGTCTCTTCAGATGAAGAAAAAGGACAAGGGAAACAAGGAAATAAGGCACAGGAAATAGTCTTGCCGCGCCCGTTTAACCACAAAACTACGGAAAAGGACCAATGATGAATGGAACCGGGACCGTGGCATGGGGGGGGACATGGGGGTCATCCCACTTGTTCGCTGATGCTTCTTTTCTGTTCTCTTTTGCTTACATGATTGCTGACGTCTTATACATGCCCTTTTCAGTAATACTTTGTAGTTGGGTCAGTTGTTTCTTTCGGTATCGGAGGTTTGGGGTTGAAAGAGGGGGGCTTTTCGGGGTTTACGATTATGGTTTGTCGTAACTGTGTAAGGTCAACACATGTTACTTGTTGTGTAAGGTCAACACATATTACTTGTGGGAGGGGAGCAGGGTTCTTGATAAGATGGAATCAGCAGAGCCTTTTTGGACAGAAGCAGTAAGTTGCAGAGGACCAATTGGGAGGCAAGATGGAGTTGTTTGTGATCCTTGTTCTGGGTTTCAGCTTGACTGGGGAGAGAGAGTATCATGTGAGACATGCTGTAATAGCTGTTTGGGACTTGTCTACGGAGTACTAAGATGGCATATTCGTATGTCTTGCCGCATTTCGGTACTTGAAGCCGGCTCTGCTACGATATAAAAAGCGAATCATGACAAATAATGGAGAATATTCTTTGCATTGTCGAATCAATTGCTGTTTTCACGAGCGAGCATGGGGATAGGTGCCGGATATCTTACTCGATGAGGAGCCATCTTGCTTCTTCAGCTCTTTATGCAAGACACAGCCCGGGTTGACTTGGAAGAATTGGCGTAATATATGCCCTTTATGGTCTCATGACGATGTGGCAGTAACAATTCCCGGTCTCGGGAGAGGAACTTGGTAAGATAGCATGATAGGAGAGTCTCACCTTGACGTGATGCCACCTTCCTGGAGCGGTCCGAGCCATCGCTCCTGGGAGCCGAAGCGAGTACCCCTCCCCATTGCTTGTCACCGGGTATGACGAGTAGGTAGTCCTACTGCGATGACAACACGTGCCGAGAGGCGCAACATCTCTGCGATGTAACGGGGTGCATGGCCAAGAGCGGAGCAGGATCGGCCGCTTGTCAGATTTGCTGGGACTGGGAGCCTCACTGCCTATCCGGAATCCGGGGACGAGGACGGGACCTTGACGGGGGTGCATGACAATCGTATAAGTGGAGCCGAGGACGATGGCCCTAATACGAGGTATTCGGAGTCGTATACGATCGCCTGGTGAAGTGATTGAGCCATATTGAGAGTTGCTGTTACGCATTGAGGTGTAATGTTGCCCATAAAGTATTTTGTTTGCGAAGTACAAAACAAGAAATTCACGTAGACGGCTTCGGGACAGTGAACTCTGTTCGGTTAGTCCGTAATTGACGGTTGAACATCAACCTTGTACACGGCGGGTTATCGCCAAGGTAGAGGAGGCCTCTGGTCACGTTGGGGCGTGCCTCTCCGTCACGAGCATCACAAGACCCCGTCCGAGCTCAGAACCTTGCCTGATTCCATAGGCGGGTGCCTAGATGCAAGCAGGTGCTTCCCACTGCTACCCTGCCGGGTTGTGGACTGGGGTTCAGCCCGGCTTTCAGACGTCAGCCGGACCACGTTGACGGCAGCCGGCCCTGGGGCCTGACCGGCGAGGATTTCCTCCAGTAGACGGCGGGAATGGCCCTCTGCATTGAAAGAAGAGGCACTGCTCATCGTATTTCTCCTCTCCTCAGTTCGAGATAAGCAGGTTAATTCGCCGATGTGCCCTGGCATTCTTCGACAACAGGCTTACACGCATCTGGGTGCTGAGTGGGAGACAAGGTAGGAGTGCCTCGTGATCCGTTTCCCTGGGCCGAAGGAGTCTGTGCCTTGCTCGTGGTGCTTTGGAGCTGACGCCATAGCCGTGCGTTTCTTCACTATGGATTGCCGGCATGCTGGTAAGGTATCAATGGGGAAGTTGGTAGGTTTGACTCTTGGCCGGCTAATGCGTCGGTTGTTGGGAGGTCCGCGGCCACAGGGAGCAGTATGACGCTGGTGATATGATGGAAAGAGAGTTGAGCAATGGAACTTGAAGTGCCTAGAAGAGGTATCAGTGAGGATTCTCTACCAGGTTCACTTGGTAGGTAGGTAGGTAGCATTGGAGCGGCAAGTGCATGTCCGTTTTGACTTACGAGAGATGTATCTAGCTACCTACCTTACTTACACGAAGCTTGGATCCGTGCACCAAGTCAGCGATTGCGACTTAGCACGTTGTAAACGGCCATGAGAATGCTGTTGGTAAGGAGAATGACAGCCAGGGCCCGTGTTTCAGAGTGTCATCATAGGATAGAAATTTGTTTCGCGATGCCTGACAGAGGGGAAGACAATAGAAGAGGTGAGAGTGAGGAGACGGTTTGGGAAGTTGAGCTTATCAGTGCTGATGCGGCGTGATAAGATAAGCTAACTTGATGGGGCCAGTTGACTTGGGGCCAGATAAGAGATTACGGAGGATTCAATATGGGGCTCCGCTGGTTGGTTCGCGTGTCTCGGGATTCTTTCATCAATTGTTCGGTCAGAATAATAAATGATGGTGCAATTGAGGCTCGAGCATCTGCCAGAGAGGGCATAATGCGCAATTGAGGCGGGAGGCTGATGGGAAAAGAGTCCCTGCTCAAGCCACGATGGTATTCGGAGTGGGTAAGACGCCCAGCAGATTCTCATTGTTGCAGCGACTGAATCGCTATTGAGGGGCTCGTCCCGCGCTGGAGCCGGTTCTATTGTCCATCAATTGTCATGGCAGTACCTGCTGCTGGGCTGCGTGTACGCAGCGTGAGCCCTATAGCGATAATGCTATGTATGCAATTGCGTTGCCTGGCTAATCATCGGCTTTCTGGGGCAGGTACTCCGGCAACCCCCCGCCGTACCGGACGCGTCGGCCAGCCTTTTCTGCCCCTCACCGCCCCTCTGCTAGCAAGAGCCAGCTCAGCTCCAAGCCGGATCCAGCACTCGATGCCTCGGAAGCGCAGCTCGACATTGGACAGAACGCGCATCACCAGCAGATCCAGTCCAGCCCCTTGCTTGACTTGAAGCTGCGCGAAGGCGGGCGCACAACCAGACCAAAGCGAAACGAAACCGCTGGCCCACCGCCTGCTCCACCGCCCGCGGCCACAGAGAATCTGGCCAGATATTTGCTCCCCCAGCCGTGCTGCCTTTTATTGCAACTTCTGTCACCAACATCCCTCGATTTCTTGATCTCTACCGCCAATTGACCGTTGGCAGTACCGTCAAGATGTCCAAGCCCACGAGCGTCACGGGCAGCGAGAGCGAGTTCGAGTTCATCGAGACTCCCAAGCCCACCCCGCCGACCTTTGAGAAGGAGGAGGACTGCGGCGTCCGCACCACCAAGGTATGTTGGACGCACCCAGCAGAGAGCTGGTGTTTCTGAGGCTCCAGTGGGCAATTGGGCATCCTGTATGCTGCATGACCAGCTGCGTCTCGGCAGACTGCAGACTGCCTCTACTTGCGAGCCATGGAGCAAGCAACAGCGAGCTGATTTGTTTGCTCGCCTCTAGTATCCTGCCATCAAGAATGCCCCTCTCCCCGCTGATGGGCCGGGCTCCGACTCGTTCAACAACAAGATCCTGCTCTCCATCTTGGGCGGTGTTCCTCTCTGGCTGACCTGGAAGGTTGGCGGCGGCATCAAGACCTTCATCTTCTTCGCCCTCATCGCTGATCTGCCCCTCTTGGCAGGATGGTGGCTCACCATCTCTGCCATCTCTCCCCGCAAGACGGACAAGGCCAAGCTGCCTGGCCGTCCCGTTGAGTACTACCTCGATTTCAAGAAGGAGGCCGACCGTCTCAAGTACCGTGGCACCAACAAGATCCCCATGGAGACCTTCCACGAGATGTACTTTGACGGTGACGTCGAGTTCAAGGGCGACTGCCTCGAGGTTATGGAGTACCGTCACGACTGGGCCAGCTTCCGTTTCACCGTCAGCCTCATCAAGTACTTCTTGACCGGCATGATTCCCGAGCTTATTATGCACACTCGTTCTCAGGGTGAGTTTTCCCAATTGATATGCATCTTGTCAGTTCCTTAAAACACCACAAGAATCCATCTGCTGACGTCATTCTCCCTACGCAGATGAGGAGCAGGTCCGAGACCACTATGACCGCGGCGATGACTTCTACGGCTGGTTCCTCGGCCCTCGCATGATCTACACCTCTGGTATCATCTCTGACATCAACACCGAGGAGACCCTGGAGCAGCTCCAGGACAACAAGTTGACCATTGTCTGCGAGAAGATTGAGCTCAAGAAGGACGAGCGCATGCTGGATATTGGCTGCGGCTGGGGCACCCTCGCTCGCTTCGCCAGTGAGAACTACGGCGCCAAGGTCACCGGCATCACTCTTGGTCGCAACCAGACTGCCTGGGGCAACAGCGCCATGCGCAAGGTTGGCATTCCCGAGGAGCAGAGCAAGATCCTCTGCATGGACTACCGTGACATTCCCGTTCCCGAGGGCCGCTACAACAAGATCACCTGTCTGGAGATGGCTGAGCACGTCGGTGTCCGTCACTTCTCGTCTTTCATCACCCAGGTCTACAACATGCTCGACGATGATGGTATCTTCTTCCTCCAGATCGCTGGTCTGCGAAAGGCTTGGCAGTACGAAGATCTGATCTGGGGTCTCTTCATGAACAAATATGTCTTCCCTGGTGCCGATGCTTCGACTCCTCTTGGCTGGGTCGTTGACAAGCTGGAGGGCGCTGGCTTTGAGATCAAGGGCGTTGACACCATTGGCGTCCACTACTCATCTACTCTCTGGAAGTGGTACCGCAACTGGATGGGCAACCGTGAGAAGGTTGAGGCCAAGTACGGCAAGCGATGGTTCAAGGTAAGCTTTTCTTTCCTTCCGATCCTCTGAGCTATCGGATGCTTGGGCTTTTGATTGCATGTACTGACATTTGTGGATTCTAGATCTGGGAGTACTTCCTGGCCTACTCCACTATCGCTGCCCGACAGGGCACTGCTACTTGCTTCCAGATTGTGATGGTGAAGAACCTCAACTCCACTCACCGTGTCGAGGGCATCCCCAGCCAGTTTGGTCTGTCTGGAGCTTATGACAACTCCGAGGCTGACATCAAGTCTTGGGCCGCCAAGAACAACGTCGCTTCTTCCACCGCCTTCCTCTCGTAAGCGGGAAGGTGCCGGCGATTTGTCTCTGTATGGACTGAATCTTCAATTGCTTGCTATCTCTTGGACAGACGCATTGAAGTTCGTCAAAGGCAATACTATAAGGTGCCTTGAAGCCCTTTTCATGTCGTGTCAAGGTAAACACGGGTTAGGATGAAAAAAAAAAAAGTCTGCTGCTGTATGGATTACTTCAGTTGGCACGGGTAGTTATCATGACGGTCACGACTTTACCTATAATGTCTGAATGGTTATGAGACAAACGGATATGAGTCTAGGGATGGTAGGGTAATAGGGTATCAAAAGGTTGCGACTCCCGTCTCAGGACGGGGATTGATTCGCCAGCATCTACAGTGAGACCCTTGATGGGAAATCACTGACGCCGAGTCTGGGCTAGATGACGCGTTGATAGCAAATAGAAGCTGTTCTCAGGCTCTGTGATTTGGTTTGCTCGTTCTCTCTGCAAGTGTTGTTCCACCTCCTCGATGAGGTAGCAGCTTAGGTATTGCCTTACACGGCTACTCAATGATACCAGTTCGCATGGAGAAATGATTGTCTCAAAGCTTAATTTTACACGAAGGAGCCCATAACGCCCTCTGGTAGTTGAGATTGGTAAGGACGCATAACGCTTCACCATAACCCTAACGCGTTAACAAGCCTTTCAATTAAGTTTCCTACGAACTCTGTATGAAAAATGCACCCTATCATATTGCCAGATAGGGGCAAAGAAGGATACGCAAGATGAGCTCAGCAGCACGGAGGTGTCTGATATACGACACTAGGACAATGCTAACGAACCTGGGATATTCAATCCGTCTCCAATTAACGTTTTAAGAGGCTCGGACTTTTTGCTTTTGGGATTCTGCAGTGCACGGTTTCGTGCCGTGATAGCCAAGCAAGATATGTGCGACTCCCCGCAGCCGGCGAGCCGGAGCTAGCGTTGGCAACGAAGGATATACTATCTCCATCTAGTGATGAGCTACTCGATCGGTCTTACTCTTGAGCTCCCATTGGTGACAATTGAGCAACCACATGCTCGCATACGCAAATGTGTATACCGAGATCTATTCCTCCGCTCGAGCCTTGTCAGCCCGGTCTGACCACAGCCCCGGTTCCCCGACCTGTGCCATTGTTATGGCTTGTCCCCAGAGCGCCACCAGCCGAGAACTCTGCGAGCTGCTGAGATGTGGTGAAGATGGAAGTCGAGGTGGTAGAGAGCTTTTATACGGTGTGCTTACGTGACGTAAGATCTATGGCTAGTTGACAGCGTATGAGGAGCTGGAGCTTCAGATGGGAGTAAGACTGGTGGCTTGTTTGGAAAAGCATGTTTGTTGCTATTATTATTATCGTTATTGCTGTGAGTTATGTTTGATATATATATATATATATATAAGCTGCGGCATGGTGAGTGGTTGTGTTACTCTGTACGCTGAGGTTTGTCAGTCTCACGATCGGACGTTTGTTTAACTAAGAACATTAAAGCCTGATACTCAGCTATACATATTCGAAGATGAGAAAAGCTATCACGGCAGAACAAATCAAGGAGCTTGCTTCTCTGGTGGACTCGTCGACTCGTTTGTTTACTCGCGCGGATGGCGAGGAATATGACAAGTTGATTGCCAGATGGGCTGACAACGCAGTCAAACAGGCTGTAAGTGGCCCATTGAGTGAACTCCAGTAACACAATTGACGGAGACTCATCCATCATAGGGCGTCGTCGCCGTCCCAGTTCAATACGAAGAAGTAGCCAAGCTCGTCAAGTTCGCCGCCGACAGGCACATCGATCTCGCCGTGCGAGGCGGCGGCCACTCCACCGGCGGAACGTCCTCGACAGAAGGCGGGCTCTCCCTCGACCTGTCCAGCATGCGCGACGTTCGGATCGACACGGCGTCGAAGCACATCATCGCCCAGGGCGGCGCCATGTGGGCGGACGTGGACAACGCGGCCATCGAAAAGGGCCTGGCGACGGTCGGCGGGACGGTGAACCACACGGGCATCGGCGGCCTGTCGCTCGGCGGCGGCTTCGGGTGGCTGGCCGGCATGTACGGCTGCGTGGTCGACAACATCGTCGCCGCCAAGGTGGTGATTGCCGACGGGCGCCTGCTGTCCGTGTCGGAGAAGGAGAATGCGGATCTGTTCTGGGCGATCCGCGGCGCGGGACACAACTTTGGGGTCGTGGTGGAGTTTACGTTCCAGGGGCACGACCAGACGAACGAGGTGTATGCGGGGAGCGTCGTCTTCACGGCGGACAAGCTGCTTGCCATCGTCGAGACGCTCAATAAACTGATGGAGTCTGGGGATGCGAAGGGGGCTGCCATTCTGGTCTTTGCGAGGCCGCCGACGGCGCCTGCTCCCGTGGTTGTGACGAATGTGTTTTATAACGGAGATCAGGCTGCGGCGGAGGAGTACTTCAAGCTTTTGTTTGATCTGGGGCCGGTTGCGAACATGGCCAAGATGATGCCGTATAACCACGTCAATGGGTTGTTGAATGCCATGGCGACGCATGGGCGTCGGAAGTCGATCAAGGCGGTTACTCTTACGAACAACGTCGAGCCGGCGTTTATTCAGGAGCTTTTCAACGACTATGTCAAGGTCACTGGGGATAACTCCGATCTGGCGCACACCTTTGTGGGCATGGAGTTTTACAACTTGGAGAAGCTCAACAGCATTCCCATCGAGGCCATGGCGTTTGCCAACCGGGGGCCCTACAGAGCGGGAGTCGTTGGCTTGGAGTGGACGAATGATAAGATGGATGAGGAGAACAGAGATTGGGGCCGGATGATCCAGGCCAAGTGTCGGCAGAAGATTATCAACAGCAAGGAGTACTCGCCCGAGACGACCAAGACTGCGTTGGAATATGCCAATTATCTTGAACGTAAGTTTGTTGTTGCTCGCCCCCTTGCTTTCTGTAAGAAGTCGGATGGGATGAAAAACTGATGATTTTGGTGTGTTAGCTGGTGATCTTATGGGTGATAAGCCGTTTGGTGTGAATCAGCGACGGTTGGCGGTTTTGAAGCAAAAGTACGATCCGGGGTGTGTGTTTTACAAGACGAGTCCGATTGCGCCGCTGGTGACGGCGAGGAACTGACTATCCGGTGTGAGGCGCGTTGTGCGGAGCTTGCTGTAGCCCGTAGACTGTCTGGATCAAGCGGCTGAGGGATGAGGCTGTACACAAGGCTGGTTTGCTACCCTTCATCAAGACTCGGGGGTCATATGTCATAGCTCCCGGTATGACGGAACAAGAAGAGCTTCTATGGCTTCTATGTAAAACAGCAAATCAAGGAAATTCTTCGTCTTACACTTTCACAGCGCCCGCTTGCATCTTGTGGCCGTGATCATGGGATTACCCCCTTTATGACAAAACAATGGTATGATGGGGGAATGAAAGTCAATTGTTACTATATAAATTGATACGAGAGCCTCTTTAGCATGAAGATCTCTTCCCGCTTCAGATGGCCTTCTTGCATATATGGATCGAGGTGGAGGCCAAAGGGGAGGCATGTCATCATTTAGTGCCTTGGTGTACTCGTACTGTATGTAGCCTTGGAAGACCCCACGACTCCTGCATGCTGGCTTACAAGTATCCGGCGAGAACAGCTCATCTATCAGTCATGATTGGTCTACATCGACTAAGAATAGACAAGAGAATTGGGAGACAGCCCTTTCTTGAAGCTGTCTCTGAACCCGTTTAGGAAGGTACCAAGACTTCAACTTCTACTAAGAATAGACAGTAAATTACTGTTCTGCCGGATTTCGGATCATCGGCTGCAGGGGGCATCAGGCCTCATATAGCAATATAATAGACAAACCGTGATGTTTTTCTCCGAATCATGGGGTATATAAGGCTGGCCAGAAACTCCCAATGGCTTTTGGAGTTCTGTATCTCGAGTCAGTTTCATCTCTCACTGAAAGCGTTCTGTTCAACCGACTCAGACAAACATGATCTTCCAACACTCTCTCCTCGCCGCCCTGGCATCCCTCGCCCTGGCAAAGCCGACTCCCACCAGAACAACCTCCAACCCATCCATCAACGCCCTCGAGAAGCGCGCCCTCTGCAACGACCACGAAAACCAGCTCGCAACATGGTACGACAAGGGCACCGACCCGAACCAGATCACGGCCTGCGGGCACAAGTACGACCCCACGGCCATTGTCGTGGCCATTTCCACCGACGTGCCCAACTACAAGAACTACTGCGGCCGGCAGATTCTCATCTCTTCAAGAGAGCAGACGGCTGCCGTCATTGCGATTATCGACGATGCTAACGCTACGGGGACGCTGGGGGAGTTTGCGCTGGACTTGTCGCCGGCGGTGTTTGATATGCTTTCGCCGACGGATCATACGGTGGATGCGGATGGGGAGGTTGCGATTGATTGGGTTGTGCTTGGTGGGGATCCTTGCCCTTGAGGGTTTGGAGAAGTGATGATTGTAATGACTTCGTTATGAGACACATGGAATACGTTGAAGGACGGAAAGCGTTGCCTGTCACCAACTACATATGTATCTGTATGGTATAGTTGCGCAATGTAGAAAGAATAGTTAACTTGGTCTCGACTTATCATTGTTGCTGGGTACGTTGAGTTCTGATAATGCTTTGTTGGTCGCATATAGTTCGTCCAAAGACAACAGAAGCTTTTGGCCTGACTTCCCGTTGTGATATCTTCTCCACGCAAAAAGTGATCGTTTGTTTAATCTCTATATGTGGAATGGATCGCAGCTGATTACATGCGATATTCCATCAATATTCTAATGCGTTCCCGATTTCCACCCGTCAAAACAAAACCAGAATAACGCTCGCTTGTCCCTGCTATGAACCGGGTCTCACTTCAGCCACAGATATCCAACCGAGTGTTGTCCTGGCCTACAGCTCATCCTTCTTCAGGTGGCTCTTCTGCTTAATCTTCTCGCCACTCAGGCTACGGAGACGGAAGGCCTTGCCAGCATGTCTGGGCACACGAACGTCAAAGCGGCCGCCAGACTTGATAACACCAACACGCTCACCAAACAACCTCGGGTCCTCGCGCTTGAGTCCCTCAGCGTAGGACAGCTCGGTCGAGTTGTACCACCCCAGCTTCTGCAGCTTCTGCTTCCGCTCCGAAGCACTGTCGGCGTCGAGAACGGCCTGCGCATCCTCGTTGCTCATGGCGGCACCCGTCTTGCCCCAGAGATCGTGGACAGCCCAGTCCTGCTTGTTCTGGGGCGCCGTGCCGCCGACGCCGTTGGTGAGGAAGATTTCCGCGAGGGTGGCGCCCATGTCGAGGTCCTCGTCGGCAAAGTTCAGGAAGACGAGGATCTGGTCGCCGTTTGCGAGGGGGCCGCTCCAGATGTGAGTCTCGCCAACGCCCCACTCGTCCTTGGGGACGTTGAAGTTGCGTCGGATGCGCTGGACGGCACGGCCTCGGGGATCTTGGTTGATGGCGATGACGGCGGGGTTGGTGACGATGGCGAGGTCGGAGCCGGACCACTTGCGGAGGTCGGTGCCGAGGAGCAGAGGGGCCTTTAGGGCAGCCCAAATGGTGAAGTGAGCTCTGTACTGTTTGAAAGCTGTTAGTTCCATGCAGTCCCTGTCAAGATTCAACAGTTACCAACCTCTTCTTCAGTCATCCCGCCGTGGCCAACCTCGAGCATGTCAAGATCGTTCCAGCCACCAGGGAGACCACGATCGATGTAGGGCACAACTCGGTTGATGATGGCCAGCACCGAGCAATGAGTGCCAGGGGCAATGCAAGCAGGGTTGGCGGGATCGTTGCAGGAGCATAGATCATCCGGACGGGCAAACGAATCGTAGATGTCACCGAAGACGCGCCATGAGTTACTGATGGACGCAGCCCACTGTATGATAACTCATGTAAGTCTCTAAACGTCACAGGGAGGGCTTGATGGTCATTTTTGCGACTTACACTGTAGGAGTAATCCTCGCCCCAGTTGCAAAGGCTGTAGAAGATGTTCTTGCCAGTGGCCTTTAAAGCCTCGGCCATCTTGTTGAAACGCTCAAATGATATGAGGGGCGTGCCGAAACGGCCCATGTGGTAGCAGTTATCGTACTTGAGATAATCAACACCCCAATCGGCAAAGCTCTGGGCATCGTCCATTTCATGGTCCAGCGAACCAGCTGTATCAGGTCAGGAATGGTCGAGTTCATTCAGTTTTGACGTTTTACTACGGGGTGTTGCAGCAACTCACCATATCGTGCGCAAGTCAGTTCACCAGCGCTGGAGTACATGCCAAAGAGGAAACCTTGGGAATGCAAGTCATCCGCCACAGCAGCCATTCCCCGCGGGAACTTCTTCTTGTCGGCAATGAGCTTGCCCTTGCTGTCACGGCCATCGGACCAGCAGTCGTCTAGCACGACGTAGTTGTATCCCAAGTCCTGGAGACCATATTCGTTGATGAGCTGAGCGTGGTCCAGCAGCAGGTGCTCAGAGACGTCACAGCCGAAAGAATTCCAGTTGTTCTACGCCAAGTCAGTGACTTTCTGATCAACGTTCGACAACTCTCTGTTGTTTGACAAGGAAAGACTAGAGCTTACCCATCCCATCTGCGGGGTTCTCGCAAGACCATTGTCGATGGCCTCGACAACAATCGCAGAGACGGCGACAGCCAGCGCACTTTTGGTTAACATCTTGGACCAGCAAGGTGGGTTTGAAGCCCCGACAAGAAAGAAGAACAGTTGGACGATGAGTTCAAGAAGTCATACGGAAGACAGTATACCATATAGCTACTGGCTGAACCATATAAATACAGAGACTCTCCAACTCTTCTTTCAAGGCAAAAGCCTCAACCGACAAACCACCCCCGCCAAGCCACCGTTTCCCCCAGCTATTGAGGTCCAAAGACGGAACCCCGTTTTCCTGATGCGGGGTTCAATTGGGATTATCTCGACTCTTTCCTTTGACCGGCTTCCGGGCTTTTCCCCATACTGTGATTAGTAGCAAAGCAGCAGGGTCCGAGGCCGGGGAATTGATCACGAGCAAAGCTAGCGGCTGATCAGCCGTGGTTGTGTCTGGGGAATTGTTCGGGGGACGTCGGCGCTGCTCCACACGGATAACCATCGTTCCCGAGGCCACGGAAAAGCTGACCGAGGAAAATTATCAGGGCTTTTCTGCTCCGTTGGGGAAGTATGTATGCAGGGCCGGGACCCAGGGACGTGGCACCCGGTCGGGAGGGATGGAGATTTGATGCTTGCTTGGAACAAAACACGGAGGATTACTATTCCACCAAACATTGGCGAGGTTGTACCCCAGTTGCAGGTTGGGGTGGCTTGAGTCCGTGGAGATGTGAGGGGAACTGTTTTGGGGCGTGTTAGTCTAGCTAGTACTGGGCAACCATTTGGCAGCGACAGGGAGAGGTTCTGTCTGATGATCTTACATATTCATCACCGACGAAGAACAGAGAAAGCGATACAATGGCAATTTGTAATCTATTGGGGTCAAGTGCTACTTCGCCGCAATGCCCTTCTTAGTCTGCTAGAAGACAGTGATGAAGGGGCGAAGACGTAACGCCTCGCCTCAGACAGTGTATTATTCACTTGGAACCAATAGTGATCACATAGAGCAAGATCTGGATGATGTCTTCCTTCTCAGGGCTACATTATGTGTAATCGACACTACTGTATAACACCTTTCACTTGAAGTGGTCGTCGACCCATCCGCCGCGCGATGCAAGTTGGAGATTTCGGGTACCTTTGCAGGACGGGAGAGGTCCTCAACGGAGGCGACCCTACATAAGTCATGCATTGGGAGGATCTTAGCTCTCGGTAGTGTATGCAGTACAATGATTGGTTGGGTTGGGTTGCAGATGCGAGAACGTTGATGCACAATGCAGAGCACCCGTGTCATTACCGCAACCGGAAGGCGATGGGAAGATGATTTGTTGGCTTGGCTAATCGTTTGATATACATACAAGCTACTGTGGGCATCGTGTTTTGGCTCGTTCTGTGGAGGCTGTTGCTTAGGAACAGTATACGTATAAGTTTCTAGCAACGGGATGAAGTTCAGAGAGTAATCGGGATGATATGAAGCCATTGACCATATTTCCCCTCTCTTCATCCATCATACTACATGTGCATCCTATGCACTATAGCATACCTTTCGCCAACCAAATTGTGTGACTGCTCATAAGTAGACCTTGCTTTCTTTTACCAGTGATGAACATGTGTTGGATCGGTATCTACTGTAGGGTATTCTCCTCTTACTTTGACGGTTGGTAGAACTTAAGAAATATGGGCACCGTCAAAGTGCCGAGCATACATGTAGGATTGTCGCCCTCTAGATACAGTAATCGGTAGACGTAATCTATCAAAAACACACCCCTTGATCAAAAACTCCATGCTCTTAGCTCTATTACCATTCTCTGATCTCGCCGTCCGGTCCTCTGAAGGAGGGCGAGTCCCACGGCACACAGTCCTTGGACAGCTTGCGGACCATCTCCTCATCCACTTCGATTCCCAAACCGGGGCCCGACAGCACCTTGATGTAACCATCGTCGACTTTCCAAATCTCCGGGTTCTTGATATATGTCTCGATATCCTGTCCTGTGTTGTTATAATGAATGCCTACGCTCATCTCTTGAATGGCAAAGTTTGACGAAACAGCGTCGACCTGCACGTTTGCAGCCAAGGCGATAGGCCCCAGGGGGCAATGAGGAGCCAATGCAACGTCATACGTCTCGGCCATGGAAGCGATGCGCCTCAACTCGGAGATGCCACCGACATGGCAGATATCAGGCTGCAGGACATCCACGCATCCCGCCTCCAGATACGGCCGAACGTCCCAGCGGCTGTACAGTCGCTCACCAAGGGCGATCGGACAAGTTGTAAGCTGAGACAGCTCTTTGATGCCGCCCAGGTTCTCGGGCAGCAGCGGCTCCTCGATGAAGAGCGGCCGATGAGGCTGGAGGAGCGCGGCGAGCTGTTTGGCCATGGGCTTGTGGACGCGGCCGTGGAAATCGACCGCGGCATCCATTCCGAGGCCTTTGACGATTTTTATCCTTTTAACTACGTCGTCGAGGACAGAGGGGGAGTCGAGCCAGCAGACGTCTCCAGTTCCGTTCATCTTGACTGCGTGGAAGCCCTGCTCTTTCCGAGCCAGACTGCTTGACATTAGCACCGAATGCCTACAACCCTTCTTTCTCCATTCCAAACTCATTTCCGAGAAAAGAATCAAGAAAGACATTGATGTCAAAGCACACTCACGCTTGTTGCTCCACCTCATCGGGGCGGTCGCCTCCAATCCAGGCATACACTTTGAGCTTGTGCCTCACCTTTCCTCCGAGAAGCTGATATATAGGCACGCCGAGTTTCTTGCCTGGATGTCGCCAAGTCAGAAGAGAGAAACGACCAACCTCATGGTTCTCGATTACCTTTCAAATCCCACAACGCAATGTCGATTCCAGAAAGCGCACTCATGAAAACCGGCCCTCCTCGATAAAATCCGGTCCGCCATGCCATTTGCCAGATGTGCTCGATATCGCTGGACTTGGTAAGCACTCAATTTCGTTCCAAAATAAGCCCTAATTGATCGGACGGATCTCGATCAGTAAGAACATACTCGGCATCGTGTCCCTTGAACTTGGTGAACCACGCATCTAAGCATCCCTCGACTGCCTGTGTATGTCCCTCCAGCGATGCCTCGCCCCAGCCGACGTTCCCGTCCTCGTCGGTGACTTTTACGAACAGCCAGCGTGGCGGGACGCGGAAGTACTCCATCGACTTGATTTTCGCCATGGTGTGTAAGTGGTGATTTTCAGCGGCTTTCCCAATGCAACGGCCAACGCAACCAGAACCCTCGATGTAATAGTCAGTGAAAGAATCTAGAATAATCTTGCGTTCGTGGCCTCTGGAAACTTTGCATGTTTGTATATTAATTCACCTCCCCGGCGAAAAACCAGGGAGAAACACAGCCCTGAAAGAAAGGCCTCCCCCATGACCGCCGCGGAACTCCACAACAAGCGCTTTGCTTTGCCCTTGCTGATCCTTCGTACACGGTTCGAACGGCTTACCTGTTCGGGGGAGAGACGCGCAAGGTTCCCCCGCTTCCCCAAGTTGAAAAAGAGGCTGCCCCCACCGTTCCCCTGTGGCCTTCGGACACGGAAAAGCAGAGAGGGGACCGAGCAGCTCTGCTTTTTCGTGGTGTGGGGGATGGAGCTTGCTGGACCCCGGGGTAGTGTGGCCCGAGGCTTGTGGCCGATGATGGTCCGACAGGGGACTTATTTGAAGTGCGATGACGCTCGATGGATGACGAGAGAAACGAGGGGCAGCTGTTGGAGAATTTTGAGATATCTTGACTGCGAATTCCTCGACAGAGACGGCGGTTTGGCATTCTATAGCTTCTGGTCGGCACAGCAATAATTCTCAGGTTCCGGCTGCGGAGATCAACCATCATGGCCTCCTCACAAACAGCACCGCCTCCCGGCGTCTTTGTCCCGGTCCCGACCTTCTTCAAGCCGGCCTCCGCCTCTGGCGATTCCATCGAGCCCGTGGTCGACATCGAGACGCAGGTGGCTCACACCGTCTTCCTGGCCAAGGCTGGCATCACGGGCCTGACCATTCTCGGATCGACGGGCGAGGCGGTCCATCTGTCGCGGAAGGAAAGGCACGACCTCGTGGCCGGCGTCCGGGCCGGGCTCAACGACGCTGGCTTTGCGAATTATCCGATCATGGCCGGGGTCCTCACCAACAGCGTCGGCGAGACGCTCGAGTGGCTGCAGGACTACGCGGATGCCGGAGCGCAATGGGGGTTGGTTCTCGCGCCTGGGTATTTCGGAAAGGCAGTCAACCAGCAGAACCTCATTGACTGGTTCACTGCCGTTGCAGATCGGAGTCCGATTCCGATCTTGATGTGAGTTAATTTGTCTTGCAGTTGTGCATCCTGCGGGTTCATGCTGCGAGGGTCGGGTGCCTTGTCTAGGTTGTGGCTGGTGTTGACATTTGCTTCGTTCTCACAGCTACAACTATCCGGGGGTTACCAATGGACTACTTGCGGAACCGGATACCTACAGAGCGCTCGCCAAGCACCCGAAGATTGTCGGATGTAAAATGTACGTGCATATAGACTGAATCTGCCAATTCCGTTTGTTGTTTTCGAGAGACACGGCTCTTCTGATCCCGAGATGTTGACAATCCCCTTCTTAGGTCCCATGGAGACGTCTCTTACCACGTTCAAGTATCGACTGACCCTCAAATCGACCACAACGCATTCCGAGTGTACAGCGGGTTTGGCCAGCAGCTTGGTCCGATTGTTCTGTTTGGCGCCGCAGGTGTGATTGATGGACTGGCCGCCTTTTACCCCAAGACGGTGGTGAGGCTGTTTGCTCTGGCGAACCAGGGATCGTTCCCAGCAGAAGCCCTGGCTGAGATCCGGAGGCTGCAGTTTGCTGTTAGCCGTGCGGAGGAGTTTATCGGCAAGACTGGAATCATTGGCATCCGTGAGGGCATCATTCGAAAGACGGGGTTGGGAGCGCTTGAGGGGGGAAGGTTGCCGCTGAAGGGAAGGCTTCCGGAGGAGAACTGGACGGCGCTGCATAAGCTGTATCTGTCTGATATCGAGCAGATTGAGAATTCATTGTAACTATAGTTGGTCTAGAAAGCGAGCAAATAGAATAGCAGTCCGACTTTCCAAGCTTTGCTCACACGGGGCAATTGGCTTTTGATGATGGTGATATGGGCCAGCTTAGGGGAGACCCAATACTTACCTGTCAATTCGACAGGCGGTTCTGTACGTCATCAACAAACATGAATATTGCATGCAGGCTTGAACTGACTATAATAGCGGTACAGGTCGCATTCAGATCTATCTGGCTTACCTCTTGGCTTGTATAATTCTCAAAGCTATTCACTTATCAGTTGCTCTCATAGTCCTTCTAATTTGCAAACAACTCCCTGAGCTCCAGCATCGAGGGTCTGATCCCATACATTCTATGGAACTGACGCGGCGTGCCCCCATGACACCTTTGTGTTCTTTGCCTCTTCCATGCCGGGGTTCCCTGCCGCGACGGCATCATACTAACAGATCAAAGGTCTCGCATTGCTGAGATTATGATATGCTCGAGTTGTGGCGCGTTTGGCTGGAGCGGAGCCAACTGCAAGAATTGGTTAGCAAACCGGTTTTTGTTTTGGGAGCCAAGTTGTGATACTTGCATGCTGTTCAACAAAACTCAACCTCGGATAGTTGTCGTCCACATGATCCTGAGCCACTGCCTCGGTGACTGGGTTAATGTGACTTCAAATGGGGTGATGCTAAAGCCTGGATATTTAAGGTCGTGTATCTTCAAAAGTCAACAAGAGTGGGCATGATGCTGCGAGTCCCTGAAAAGGCAACACAATAGTAGCACTGCGGAATCATCTTGCACTCGGGGGTTCGTCGAACTCATTGCCAAAACGGCGTTGTCAGATATACCACGAAGTTCAAGAGGAGATAACCCTCCCACGCACCAACTGTCAAAACAACGTGCTTCCGTCGGCAAAGTAAACGTATCCTCTTTCTTCATGCTTGAAATCCATGAGCTGATATCCAGCATCACCAGCTACTGGTGGTGGTCGAGGGCTAAGCAAGCGATGGTCTGGGCCATTATGAGCATCCATTCAAAGTTCAGCTTGACCGCCCTCAGCTTCAGAAAGAGCATCACTGCCAGGTGTCTGGAGATGCCGCAGCAAGATGCCAGCCGTAAGATAGATTCTTCATGATTGCTTTCCCACCTCGATGCCCAATGTTCCGCTTTTGCGGCGACCAAAGGAGAAGGTTACTCTGGGCTGTTTGGTGGAGGGAGATTTTAGGCCTGAGAAGAGTATCAATTAGAAACCATCGGGACTCAAGGCCCCTGTGTCGCCATAGAGGCTTCTGACATGGCTGGCTGAGTGATGTTCAGGATGGTAGCTGGTGGTGTTGACCGGTTCAGTAGGACTCGCCAACTCAGTGTAGAGATATCCGGACTGTAGAGTAATCATCCCAGTCGAAGACGATTATACGTCGGCGAATTGTGCGGTACATTTACAATGTTGAGGAGTTTTCTCTACCAGTACATGATACAGGTTGACAGCATCGGAACTCATGAATCCTGCTCCATCGTATGTATCGTATCCTCACATCGGCTACAGAGGAGAAGTCGAAATGCGGAGAAAGCCAGGCTGCACCGTTTCCGTCACAAGCCAGACACTGTGGAGGCTACTTGTACTAGCACAAGTAATAACTGACTACATGTACCGAGTTCCGGCTGCTTGGAGAGTAGAAAGGCCGCGGATTTCGGGGCGGAAGCACAATGTGATAGTGCGTCGGAAACAGTGGAGCTGCCCGCACTTCCTCCGCATTTGATGGTGAAGCTTGTCTGCTTTGCTCAGCCTGCTGACTGATGGGGTTTGTCGACAGCATCACCGTTGACACTTCTGGGCTTCACTGTTTTGGCTGTACGGAGCAGTATATAGTGTGTTTGAGAGCGTTCAAAGGCATTGAGACAGCGAGCTTGTTCCCCGTCTCCGTCCCTCTCTCTCCAGTCTGCTTCATCAAGTTGACAGCCAGTTGTTCTCCCCTACCCCACCAGCCGCGGAGATAAAACAAGAGCAACTCTTCTTCAGCGCCAGGGTCTTGCAAGCAAGAATATTACTGTATTAGACAAAAGACAAAGATGTCCTTTGCAGGAAAAGTCTACGCCATCACCGGCGGCGCAAGCGGAATCGGACTAGCCACGGTGAAGCTATTGGCCGAGCAAGGAGCCATCGTCTGCTTCTCAGACGTCAACACAGCCGCCCTGGCCGAGGCTGAGGCCTACCTCAAGGAAAAGGGGGCAAAGTTCACCGCCACCAAGGTGGACGTGTCGAAGAAGGCCGAGGTAGAGGCCTGGATCGATGGCATCGTCCAGGAGTTTGGGAAGCTGGACGGCGCCGCCAACATTGCGGGCATCATTGGCAAGCACCACTCGATTCACTCGGTGGAGGAGCTGGAGGATGAGGAGTGGGACAAGATTATCGCGGTGAACCTGACGGGGTGCATGTACTGCATGCGAGCTGAGCTGAGGAATATTAAAGATGGTGGCTCGATCGTCAACATGGCTTCGATCCAGGGCATTACAGGTACGTGGGGACGCATTCTTTCTTGACTACATGGTTTGATTTTCAGATCATCTGACTGTGAGCCCGCCGCCACGCAGGTCTGCCCTATCACGGGGCGTATGGTGCCAGTAAGCACGGGGTTGTTGGCCTGACCCGAATAGCGGCCAAGGAGTATGGCAAGCGGGAGGTGAGGGTGAATGCGGTGGCCCCCGGATCCATCTACACGCCAATGATGCAGCAGTCATGGGATGCGACTGGACGGCCTGCGGATGCCCCCTTTGATGATCCCACGGCTTTTCAGAGGCAGGGGAAGCCAGAGGAGGTTGCCAAGGTTGTGCTGTTTCTGCTGGGGCCGGACAGCAGTTTTGTCAGTGGGAGTGTTTACTCGGTGGATGGTGCGTGGCTTTAGATGGAGTGAGTGTAGCATCATGCATGAGATACACGAAAAGTTATAATGATATTTTAATGCGATATATTGCTATCCGTTCCTCTGATTCTCTTTGATTATAGGTATGGCGTGTCGATGAGGCCATCACTTCGAACTTGACAGAATTTGCACCTCTCAGCTGATTCTAACCGTTCCAAGACTATTGAAACTTTGCCGCAGTCGAAAGGTCCGACACGAGTGGCAAATATGGTCGTGAATGGACCAATTGCATGAGTGTCCCTCCTGAGCTCGCCCAGGATGATGAACGTTGCAGCTTGTAGAGCCAAGAAGATGGTGTATTCCCTCCACTTATGGAAGGCAAAGGACGCCTGCAGGCTGCAGCACGTTTGTATCACGATGCCATTAGTCAAATGAACTATTGGTGTTCCTGTTTCTTCTCTTCTACCTCAAAGGAACCAAACTACAGCATTCGCCCCCTATGTGATGGAACATTAGATACATGTATATGCAACGTTTTCCGCCCATCTGGGACGCCTCTCCCTTGCCGTAGTACACTCCCGACTTTCAGCTCGGAGGTTTCTTCGGCTATTAAGCCGTTCCAATGTGATGAACGATTTAACAATAATCATACCGAACACGGTTTGTTTTTCAACCGACTCAAATGTTGTTGTCGTGCGTGTAAGTGTGTATTGTGATGTCAAAGTGAGTTTTCCGACGGAAATACAAACAGCTACTTGTTGGCGGAAAACCGCCCAATTTTGACGGGGACTTTGGTGCGGCGTATTTCTGTGCCGCTGTTAGTTTACAGGCAGTCTAAACCCTGTGTTGTATTTGATGGAGAAATAAATGAGCAAGGGCGGCGAGATGTCACTCGGAAGAGATCCCTTACCTGAATGGGTTTCGGAGCTAGCATATTCGGTATATGGAAGCCGGGGAAATGAACGAGACGACTCCTTCGTAATATACAGTTTGAGTGGCGAGTAGATGCGGGCCGGATGATTTTCAGCGTGACACTTTTGCAGGGGAAGATGGTCCAGCTTGCTACTTCGTACATGTATGTGGTTACTGGTTCGGTCCGACGGCATGCGTCGGCGTCGAGAACGAAGGATATGCGGAGAATATATGAAAAGGCCTAGGGATACGATACAACCTGCCACGGAGTAACCAAATACCTGGGTTCGCTATGCTTACTGAAGATGGGGAAAATACTACGTACGTACCAGTGTGTGACTGAATACTGGGTACAGTGGACTTTCTATTGATGGATGATATATGTCAGTAGCTGGAAGGTTGCATCCTCGAGTTACAATGGATATTAGTGTTTAAGATGGTCTGGGGTAGGTGGGCCTAGGACATTCTCGTGATGGCCTGGCGATGTGTTTGCGGAGCATGCGTCGGGGTTGATTCCCGTAAATGACTTACTACTGTTATTCAGGAAGCAGTCCTTGTGCTCGAGGGCTCGCGTTTAGAATCTTGCCTCATCCATTCGGTATACGAGTGCCGTGCGTCACGCAAGTCAAGACTGATTAAAGACGAAGAGGGGATTAGTGAACGAATGTCATATTGTATTCTCTCATTGCTTGCCTCCAATCTGTCATCTGTCTATGAAATTCCCTCTCCTCCACCTATGTCATCCCGTTCAGACACAAGAATATCCCCCAGAAAAGCCCAGCCGTACTGCCAACTAATTGCCGGTAGTCAAAAGGCACAACACTCAAGTTCAAAAGACCAATGATCGGCCACACGCGATATCCCGCAATAAGCATGGGCCAAAAGTCCTGCACGTTGAGCCGTTAGCTTCCGTCTCTCTGTCCCCCCTGGTCTCCCCCATGGGGAAACCAAGCTTTACGTTATGCGAACAAGTGGAGAAGGAGGCAAAAACAGCAACTTACACGCTGGATGTTGGTCCAAATCTGAGCCTGGCTCTGGAACGTCATGCCACCCATGAGGTAGAGAAAGGCCAGCGTGTTGAGCGGAGCGCCGAACAGCTGGTCTAGCACGAACTTGGCTGCCGTGTTGGTCCAGTTGAGGCGGTCCTTGACGGGCACTACTTGGGCGCCCTGTTGGGCTTGCTTTTCCGGCGGTTTGGACGAGGTCGGAGATGGTTCGTGGATGGGCGTCCGGGACGGGAACTTGCGTTCTAGGAATTCTTGCCACTTGTAGTTTGGTGGTGTGACGAGGATGGAGTAGACGATGAACCGCAGGATGGACTCTATCTCGACATCATCGAACGACTTTTGATGCAATTAGCTCATGCGAACACTCGCAAAAAGAGGCTAGGAAAGTAAGGAATGATGGGCAGTGAGAATGAGACATATCCCAGCCTACCTTGTTCCTGTATGCCGTGATGCCCTGCGCACACACGCCAGACAGCCCATTGAGCAGCGTGGCCTGGAAGGTCGCCTCGGCAACCTTGGAGTCCAGCATGATGGGCAGGCAAAATTGACACAGCCTGGCTGCTGGAAAGTAATGCCGAAGCAAGTAACAGAACGCCCGCTACCGACGCTGAAGTGGCACGACGACTCCAATTCTGATGTGTAATTCCAGCGTGTGTGATGCAATGAGGCTATTTGAACGCCGTCGCCCGGATATGCCAGGCGTCGCCCGGGACGAAGATATCCGTCAGGCTAAGAAACCGCTGCCACGGGTCGGAGAGACTTCTTCTGCTAGTTCGTAAACCGAACAAGACACAAGCGAGCCTTGGACAGAGAGAGCAAGAAAAGCTGCTAAACCCAGTTCAAATGACGGAGCTGACTTTGGCAGGTTGAGGAGCGTCGACTTTTTGTCTAGCGTCAGATGCTGGGCCCCCTCGTGGCTGATGAACCCCTGTCGGGTCTACCCTGGTAACAAGCACGCACAGCTTCGTTTCCAGCGTTCAGGTTGGCCGAGGGCCGGCGTTTTACCCCGCGTCGAGCAGGCAGAGGAGAAATGTTCGGCGGTTGGTTGAGCCTCTTGAGCCTTGTCCTTCCCCCTTCCTCTGGCCGTGCGAATTGAGTGGCGTCCGTACTTCGTACCTTGTGGTGACGGATCACTTCTTTGTGGGGGTTAGCCGATTGTGGGGTAAGGTATGGGGAGAAAAGCTGGGGAGTTCTAGATCTCTACACGTACCAGTCATCGTGTTGATGGTTTAGGTTGGTCTGGTAGTTTAGCAAGGGGGGTCAAGCAAGGTTTGAACCCATGAAGGGCGAGCCGTTGCTGGCGCTTGGGGATGGAGGTAATGACAACTTCTATAAAGAGTAGAGGCCTGGACATCCCAGGAAACGTGGTGTTAGTTGGATCATCACGAGGCGAGGTTTGAGACAAGGCCTGGATCACCTAGTCAAGACATAAGAATCACCGCTCCAGGCACCTCTCACAGCTTGTCCAAAGTCTTATCTCTGTTCTTCATCTGGTTGCTCGCGTGCTTTCTTGACTGAAGTGCACGGCACTACTACCACCAACAGAGCACAACACAACCTCCACTCCACAGCCCGTCGATCCTCCAACATGGAAAAGGCCGGCGTGTCCACTCTCCACGAGGAGAGCCTCCCCATCGAGGCCGGGGAAAAGGCCGGGATCAACCAGATCGCGGACGATGCGAAGCTCGCTGCCGTGGCCGAGCATGAGCTGACGCCGATGCAAGCTGTGCGCAGGTACCCAAAGGCCATCGCCTGGTGTCTCCTGATCTCAGCATGTGTCATCATGGAGGGCTACGACACCAGTCTGCTGAGCAACTTCTACGCCTATCCCGAGTTCGCGAAGCGGTACGGAAAGTTCAACGACATCTCGGGCAACTACCAGCTGTCGGCGCCGTGGCAGGCCGGCCTGAGCAACGCCTCCGGTGTGGGATCGTTCTTCGGGACCCTCCTCAACGGCTACCTCGTCCACCACTTTGGCCACCTGCGCGTCATCTCGGGCTCCCTCTTCTTCCTCAGCTGCTTCGTCTTCATCGTCTTCTTCGCCCCTAACACGACCGTCCTCCTGGTTGGTGAGCTTCTCTGCGGCTTCCCCTGGGGAATCTTTGCGACGACAGCCCCTGCTTACGCATCTGAGGTGTTGCCCATGGCACTGCGTACCTACCTGACCAGCTGGACGAACATGTGCTTCATCATTGGCCAGCTGATTGCCTCTGGTGTTCTGGCTGGACTGGTCAACAACCACACCCAGTGGTCGTACAGAATCCCCTTTGCCCTCCAGTGGTTCTGGCCTGTCGTCCTGGGCCCCATCCTCTACTTTGCCCCCGAGACCCCGTGGCACCTCGTCCGGGTCGGCAAGATCGACGAGGCCAAGAAGTCGCTCCGCGCTCTGCGAACGAACCCCACCGACGAGGAGATTGAGGAATCCCTCAACCTCATCATCTACACCAACAACCTCGAGGAACAGCTCTCCGTCGGAACGTCCTACCGGGACTGCTTCAAGGGCTTCGAGCTGCGACGAACCGAAATCTCGTGCATGTGCATGGTCGGCCAGGTGCTGTGCGGAATCTCCTTTGCCTACAACTCGACCTACTTCTTCCAGCAGATTGGCCTGACGCCCACGCAAACCTACCACCTCAACGTCGGCGGCACCGGCATGGCCCTCTTCGGCACGCTGCTCTGCTGGTTCCTCATCATGCCCAACTTTGGCTACCGCACCACGTACTGGGTCGGGATGGGAGGCATGTGCTGCATCCTGGTGCTCATCGGTGGTTTGAACGCCCGCACCAGCGATCACTCGGTTGCCATGGCCCAGGCTGTTCTCACCCTCGTCTGGACCCTGATCTTCCAGCTCTCCGTCGGCCAGCTAGGTTGGGCTCTCCCCGCCGAGCTGGGATCAACCCGTCTGCGCCAAAAGACCATCTGCCTCGCCCGAAACTCGTACGCCATCACGGGCGTCGTCTCCGGCGTGCTGCAGCCTTACTTCATGAACCCGTCTGAATGGAACCTGAAGGGCTACACCGGCTTCGTATGGGGCGGCACCTGCTTCCTGATGACTGTCTGGGCTTACTTCCGTCTTCCCGAGTCGAAGGGGCGCACTTACGAGGAGCTTGACGTGCTCTTTGCCAGAGGCGTTTCTGCTCGCAAGTTTGCCACGTACAAGATTGACGCGTTCAACGACGAAACCTTGGCATAGTGTCTTTATTTCTTTCTTCTTGTGCTGTTTTCTCAAATGTTGGAGGGTAATGGATGGCGCTGGTGGTCATTGCGGGAGAGGGAGTTGTGCTGAAGACGGAGCAGAGATCATGGCAATGTTCATGATGCTGACGGGTTCGATGCAATGCCGAGTCATTCAACTCCGACATGCATGGATCTTCAGTGTCTGGTGATGATCTGGTCTTACCTGTCGGCAATCAAGGTGCGACAGAGTTGTCGTCTATGATCGGGATGACTGTGGGGTTTCTGATACTGCAACTTGTTTAATCCCAGTTGTTCGGGGTCTATAAATATCCCCGTCCTCACAATGCTATTCAGTTCCCTCTATCCAGCGTTCAATTCGCATGCGAAGGTGCGATTCAACTACTTACAAGTACTTGGAGTTTCAACTGACTTTCAGGCTTATCCATGTGATACAAGAAGCAACAATCGAAGCTATTTAACATGGCAGAATAGTCAAGCATGGAGGCGCGAAATAACTGACTCCTATTGTCTTGTTGTTTCATCTATAGACTATCCTCCTTAGTTCTCACCAATTGCATTGAGTCCTCGGGACCGCCACTTGGCCGTAAGCCAACTGATGATAGTCTAGGTAAAGCCCGTGTAATCCATGCTCGTAAGCGACGTGTCCGATCATGCCGAGTTGTTAACCCTGTTTCACACACCGCAATATAGTATCGAGATCGTGAGAGACGCGTCCTTTGTTGTCGTTGTCGGATAGTCAACTCGGCAAATATCGATCAGATACGAGTACGATGCCAAAACACTGATCGGCCAAGCAGCAGAACGGCTTCATCCGGACTACAGCCCTATGGTCGGACTACTCGTTCCACCCGCTTCCATCTCCATCGTATTAGCGGCCGATTCTGGAGTACTAACCTTGTCTTAGGGACAGCGGGGGAGCTTTTGATGCTAATTTTACATAATTGCCTCTCACAATCGACTCTGTGAAGTTGAAGAATAGGCGAAGGGGGAGAAGAAATAAGCCCATGTCTCCTTGTTTCTAAGTGGACGGGAACACGGCAAGTTAATGGAGTTATAGGCATATTTCGCTGGACTAGCAGCACGCTAGCTGAGCCAAGTCCGAGGAACCCCCCCTTCTCATGTTTGCTCGGCTTTGGTTGTTGTTCGTGCCCCGTGCCTAAATACCATGTCTTGCCAATAGGGAATTAATAAACATTGCGTGCTTTCCGTGATGCTTCTCTGAAACAGGTCCTTTTTTCTAATCACCTTCCGGCCCGTCCTATTTCCCGCCCAATGCATAGCCGTCCTTCTCCGTCCGTGTCCCGGAAGTCGAGTCCTCTTCGGATATCAGAGCTGGGGAACGCCATCATGGACGGCTACATGATATCCGTTGCCGATCGGGATGGCGCTCACCCGTCGACGCCTCCGCGCCAGGGGGCAAGAGACCACCGAGAGTCGAAGCGGATGCGGGTGACGCGGGCCTGCGATCGGTGCAAGAAGTGAGTCGAAGCGGCCACTCAAACCCCCCTATCCATGGCTCTGGGACGAACGCCTGGCAGAACGTCAGCGTCTTTCTTTTCTGACTTTGGTCCCCTTCAGGAGAAAGATTCGCTGCACCGGGTTGCAGCCATGCCGGCTGTGCATCGAGGCCAATGCAAGCTGCACATATGATGCCGCCTACACTCGCGGCAGACACGCCGCCATGGCCTCGCGCAGGAACACCCGCGCCTCGCCGCCGCATCAGCAGCCGCAGCCGCAGCCGCAGCCGCCGCCACAGCACCATGAGCGGCAGCCCTCGTCGCAGTCGGAGCCGGTGACGCGATGGCATCCCGCCAACCGCCCGAGCTCCTCCGCGACGTCCGGCCGGCATCCGCTGCCCTCCGGCGAGCCCCCGGGCTCGTCCTACTCTGCCCTCGGCGGGGACCCCACCCAGCCCGGCACCGAGCCGCTGTCACGGGCCTCCCCGGAGCCTGTGCAGACGGATCTCGAGGGCCACTACGTCGGGCCCTCGTCCGGCGTCTCGTTCCTGCTGCGGATTCAGAAGCGGCTAGACCAGTTCGTGTCCTTTCCGCAGGGGTCGTCCATCTTCACCTTTGGCGACGCGCCGCTGCCCTACCTGGACTCTCTGCAGACGGAGGCGCCGTACTTTGACCCGACGCTGTACATGATGCTGTCGCGGAGTGACACCACGCGGCTCGTGCAGAGGTACTTTGACTTTGCCGTCCCCGTGGACAGGTTCCTCCACCAGCAGACGATCGAGGCGTGGCTGGACGAGTTCTACGAGACCAAGGGCAAGATGCACAATCGTGAGGACGCGTCGACCCGGACGGCCGTCTTGTTCATGGTGTTTGCTCTTGCGCAGGCGCACATGAGCGCGAGGCCAACGTCTGACGATGCCGATGTGAGGTATGCTTCCCTCTATTCTCATTTTCAATGTCCATCTCGTCCATACGACTCATATCCCTGACCTGATTTCCAGTGTTCGGTATTTCCTTGCAGCACACCAATTGCTGGCCAGAGAAAAGGGAGCCATCCGCCTCGCGAGCATCCAAGCCCGTCTGCTGCAATGTCTCTGGCTGCTGTCCGAGTCGCGCATCAATCACTGCTGGAACCTCTTCGGCACCGCCGCCCGCCTTGCCTATGCCATTGGCCTACACCGAAAGCGCCATGCGGATCGCATCGACCGTATCGAGGTCGAGTGCCGGAGAAGGACCTTTTGGAGCGCCTATGCATTGGACAACTACCTGAGCATGGCGCTGGGAAGGCCGCGGACCTTTCATGATGACGATATTGACCAAGAGCTGCCGTCTTGTGTAGACGACCACCAGATTCATGGTGACCACATCAGCGGAGGCAGCACCCATGGTCAGTCAGTGATGCTAGGACCAGTTGCATATGCCAAGTAAGAAGCCGCTCCAACCTATCGCCCATGGGTTCCGTGGAAGCTGACCAGCATCAGGATGTCTCGCATACTGAGCATGATTCTCCGCAACGTCTACTCCATCCACCCAACCTCGCGCAACGACAAGCACGCCTTTGCCACCATCCACACAAAGGAGCTCGTCGAGTGGCGCGCCGACGTCGCCCACTTCCTCGACCCCGTGACCAACATGCCCCTGATCCCCATCTTCCAGCGGCAGAAGAACGTGCTGAACCTGGCGTACTGGCATACCATGATTCTCACCCACAGGCCGTTTCTGCTTCGCAACTTTGCGCAGCTGCAGAATGGCAGCCGGCCGCGTCGCGACGATCGCGAGTTTGAGTCGCGGATAGAGCAGAGCGTTCGTGAATGTCTGCAGGCGGCTACGAACATTACCAAGACGGTTGATGACATGTACTCAGGAGGGCAGCTTTTTCGAGCATACTGGGTAAGCCGGAACGTCCTTTCATCAGAGAATATCGCAGTAGACTGACACAATGCTTTACAGTTTACCTCGTATTTCGCCTTTTCCGCCGCAGTCATTCTTTACGTCTACACCATTCAGAAAAGCAACGAGCCTGAAGAAACGTACTCTGGCTACTTCGCAGCCGCCACCCGATGTCAAGACCAGCTGTCCAATCTTGCCGAAGACGGCTCCCTGGTGTGGCGATACTGTCTGGTCCTGGAAGAGCTTCGCCTCGAAGCGCTGAGACAGACGAAGCAGGGTCAGATCAACATTGCGCGATCGCCGGGGCAGAGACAGGCTGCTGCTGCAATGGTCCATGCGGCCAATGGCGGTGACTCGTTCGGGACGACTGTTGATGGGGCAATGGGTGTTGGGGAGCTGGGGGCGGGTATGACGGACATGGGCGGCATTGGCGATATATACGTGACGCCGACGGATTCGCTGGCTGAGATGACGGGCTGGGCTCAGTTTGATGCGATGGCCAGCGTTTCCATGGATGGGTTTCAGCTGAACATCTAATGCAGGTCATGATTGTTGGAGTCAAACCGGGCATCTATCATGTAATGCTTTATGAATAATGTTTTATACTCCGTACACGATCCAATAATACCACATCCACACTCCTCATCACGCGTATCAAGCAACTCCCTAACTTCCCAAGTTCCTCACTCATCCCTCGACTGAACAGCCTCTTTAATCCAAGCAATCCTCCCATCCCCCGCAATCTCCGCAAACATAAACGTCTCAGCGGACATTTTCTTCCCATCTTGCAACACGGTGGTCGAGACATGTCGCTCGGCGAGTAGATTCCCATCCCGCAGAAACTCCACCGTCGTGAGATCGACAGAGAGCTTCATCTCGCGCAGACGCCGAATGTGCTCGACGAAGCCGGCGAAGTCGTACTTTTCGGCGGCGTTGGCGGTGAAGTGGAACGTGGGTGATAAGATTCTGGATAGGTCTGTTTCGGTGTCTTGGGGGGAGCCGGAGAAGAGGCTGCGGAGGGTGGCTTGGTATGTTTGGGGGGAGTCGGCGAAGGTGGCTCGTTCAGGCATCTTGAGGGTATTGGATGTTTTTTTTTCTCTGGCTTGATATGAGATATTTGTGAGTTGATATTTACTTCAAGACATTTGAGCGGATGGGTCGGTCTGAAGTGGAAGTTGCCATGGCCTTTTTATGGTTGGTGTAAATATCGTTGCCTGATGATTAGCTTCGACTTCAACAGAATGTCGATGATTGTGCCTAACGGCGCAATCGCAAAATAGTGCTGCCTAGACTTAAGAAATACTTTTTATGAGACTGAAACTCATACAAGAGAAAGCCGATTATAAGGAGTATCTTCGAGAGGACGATGGAGAAGGGTGCGGCTAGAGCCAGCCAGAGTCGAACCTGTAGATAGGCGCAAATCAGGCATCCACGGAAGACCCCAAAGTCCCGTCATTCTGCATTTTTTTTTCAAGACATCAAGAGAACAAGATGACGTTCGGCTCGCTGAAGCACTCATCCCACTCAGTCAGCCCAAACGCCCAAGCCCTCCTCAGCATCGCCAACGCCTTCAACGATCCCGCGCCGGAATACGGATCGTTGATCCCCATATTCAGATGCTCCTCCACAAGCACTCTCTCTTCCACGGTCCCGCTCGACGCAGCCACGCCGGCTACAACAACCGGCCAGTATATGCTGTGTATGCGGACAGACGACCCGACTGCCGTTCTTAGTGCCTCAAAGAGTTGAGCTCGGTATGTCTGTCTCAGGTCTTGGCATGACCTTTTTACGTGGAATTTCGATGTGCAAGGGAGTGAGAGGATGGCGTACAAGGCCACTGCCGCTTGATATATGTTGGATAGTAATAGAAGCCCCTCGGAATTCTCAAAGCCGCAGGATTCGATCCATTCCAGGGGGGAGAATTCGTGTATATGCTTCAAGATGTCGCATACGTTTACCTGAATCGACGGTAAGGAGTATATAACTGATGTCGTCGGCAGTTGCAGACGCAGACGGTTGATGTAGAGTATGTCGAGGAATAAATCTGGCGGACAGAGGAATGGCGGGTATATGCTCACTCTATACAGGCTGTAAACTTCCTTTGGGTCCAGACATGTGACTTCAACAATCTGATTCTGCAGCGAGCTTGTTGTGTTTGCGACGATGCATGAGCTGGCTAAAGGTTAGCCATGAAGGACACACTGGGCTAAAGCAAAAGGGGAGCTTACACCAAAAAGCTGAGCATGATGTATGTAGAATTACCCGGATCTTGGACGAACGTGCCCAGACCCCCCTGTTCCTGCAAAATGGCCATGAAGCCACTCACATGAGCCCGCCAATGAGGTGAGTTGAGTAAGAAAAGCTGCACGTCATACAATCAGAACACGTTTCTCTATTGAGACAGAGAGTCCAAGGCGGCTTTTACCTCGGAGCTAGCTATCAGATGAATGCTGCGGAATATATTGGTCAAGTACACCTTTGGGTCTTGCCGGATCTCATCGTTCAGGGCCGCCATGGCAAGGCCGACATGCCGAAAGAAGGACGTCCACAAGTCACTCGCAGGGCCGACAACGCGTGGGTTGATGCTCAGGCGATGGATCTGGGCAACGGCTAGAATGCGGAAGCCTATGCAGATGGAGATGAGGGCGTGGCGGTTGGAAGGGATGAGCCGAGCGACTCGGTCCTTGTCGAAGGGTTTTGAATAGGCATTGGGTATGATTTGGTTGGAGCTGATGACGGGGAATATGCGATGATTGTCTATACCGGACGGTCAGTTTACTCGATTGGGCGTGAAATCTTGCACCGCACTGGATAGGTCTGGACACACAGTACTCTACGGCCTCCATGAGTTCAAACTCGTCTGGTTGCAGACTGGCGGGAATGCAACTGACTGTTTGTTTCTCAGTGAGTAACCCGCTTCGTCCTTTCTGAGGTACGAGAGCAAGATTTGTGGCAGGAGTTTGAGGCGTATTGGGGCCCGGTTGGGTGGGATACAGCTGGTCGCTGCTGATGGCGTCCTCTCCTTCATCGCCGTCGCCCTCTTCACTATCACTGTCATCATCGTCCTCTTCCTCATTGTCGTCTCCCAAGCTAGTCAGATCCAGATCGGTGCCATCATCTGTGGCCTTGCCATTGTCAATGAATAGAGCAGTGTCTGGCCTCGTCTTGGTCGAGTCCTTCTCTGAAACAGGCAATACCAACTGTGAGCGTCCTCGACAGTGACGCTTCCTGAGAGCAGCAGGAATCGGTGTCGCAGCTGAAGTTGTCCTGGCCCTCCGGATTCTCGTAACGGTGATATTCCCCGGCGTCACCCAAGTCAGCGGCCGGCGATCTTCGTATCCGGGACATACGATGCCGGCAGAGCGGCAGCATTGGCAGACGGGGCGTCGGCCGTCACAGGCCTGGCAGCGGCGGAGACACTCCCAGCACTCTTGCTGCTGCTGCTTACCGGCATCTGTTTTTGGCGGCATCGTGGCCGCAGGTGGTGATGGTGGTGGAGATGGGACCAATCTTTAATATGTGCTTCCTGCTTACTCTCTCCTTTTTCTTGATAATCCGGGCTTTTCCCCTCTTCTAAGCCCCCTCACCTTGTCCGACTCTGATGACCTACATATGTACACCTCGTACCCTGTTTGGCACAACAAGTGCTTGATACCGGTTGTGGCTCAGCTCAGCTTCTTCCGCCGGCTGGTCGATCCCGCCCGGTAGGTAGTTTGAGTGACGGTAGCCAGCCGTTGGTTGCGTGGTCGCCCGTCGGCAGCTTACATGATGCACGTGTTCGGTCTGAAGGGAACGAGGTGAAGTGACCCAGAACCAGCATTACGCAGATAGACCTTGGGATTGAGGTTCGGGCGTGACTCGGATTAGCTTGCTGGGGTCCAGCTCAAGGAGCCGACATCCCACATAAGCTCGACAAACGGCGGGAATGGCGTCTGGGCGTGTGTCTGGCCCAAGACCAGAACGGGTAAGACAGGATAAGAGGCCAGTCGTTCACTCCGCCCTGATAGTATCGCCAAGCCGTGCCTCCAGATGTAGGTAATTATACGGGGAGTGATAGAGGATCCAAACGCAGGCTGCGAATGACATTCTGGGTGACGAGAGAGAGGTGACACCAAGCTGGGTGACTGTCACGACTCTACGGGACATCTCGTAAGCACAGCCATTCGCCGATTTCCTAATCAGGCAAATCAGGCTCCGAGCAAGGAGCAGACATCCAGCGTGTAAGTCTCCTTTGGACAGTGGCTTACCGTATCTCTGCTCCGTTCACTCTATGTATGCCCGCCTATTTGTTCAGCCGATTTCTGACGGAGTGTAAAAGTACATGGTTCCTGGACCTTTGCGGACACGGGAAGCTGCGCATTCACCGTCAGCTACCAAGCAAGCGTCTAACTAGTTCAACACTAGAATAGTTCCTTAGAATAGAGAGTTGTCGCCTTTAACCAGCAGTTTGCCTCGAACCAAAGAGACTGTCAAAGTTCGATACTCAATTCTCTGGATTCTTGTGAAGACAACGCCATGCGGCACATGATCTTTCCGATGCCATGGCCAACTTAAGCAAAGAGAACTCTCACAAGCCTTCACCTCCTTCTCTCATTTCATCTGTCCTACCATCAAGACATGTGAAAAGCGATCACCCTCTATAGCCATCGATGACTCACACGCCGCATACCTATTGCAACCCGCCAGCCATTCTTTGGCCAACTCCGCATGCGCGTCGCGATAGGTGGTGCGGGTATGTCTACCGAGCCGCTGAATCCTGCAAATTCTGGCCATTATAGCTCAAGATCTGAGCCTCAATGGGATGCAATCACTTCATTATCGGCCTATCATCCAGCGTGTGTCTCGTCAGCCGCTTTTGGGACTATTCCGTTCAAGGGACTGGCCGAAGCCGACTCGTCATCGGGTTCGGGTTCGGCTTCGGAGCCATTTTACTTAACCTTACTTACATGCTCGCTCCGTGGTCGGCTTTGTTTGCTTCTTGAACAAAATAAATCCCTTGTGACTCCTTCCTTTTACCGTTTACCGAGCATTTCCTTCCTTGCTCCTAGGTAGTTACTCACTTACATCTCAACTTGTCTGTCTATTACAATACCTACCTACACATCTTTTAGTTGTTATCAAGCTGCATCGCTACAGGTATCAATCATGGCAAACTGGTGTATAACATGTGGATTTACGATTTCTACAGCTTTCTGTAAGTCCAGCTACACATAACTACGCCTTCTCGGCATCCCTAACCACTGTTTCCTGCTCCAGGCCTGGCGTTTGCGTCAACTGAGCCTGCGACTGGTTCGGCGTCTCCTGCTCCAGCATGTAAACATCGTCGTCGAGCTTATGGTGCCGGATCCAAAAGACGATAGTCTGGGCGAAGAGGGCAATGGCTGGACCAGCCCAAACCCACTACACGACACCAACGCGGTTAGCAAGCTGTTTTCTCGTCTCAGTATCTCGATATTCCGCTTCGGTCAACTTACAATCAGATGCGGATCAACAATGGCCGGAATGAGAATCTCGCCGAGAGCACTCGACAAGGCGGTAGTGAACAAGAACAGGGACATGACGACGGACTTGAGGTGAGGCGGAGAGCGCGCATATGCCATCTCGTACGCCGTCACGTTGCAGAAGAGCTCGGAAATGGCACCGAGCGCGACGTTGGGGATCTGCCACCAGATGTTGATGGGCGACACGTCGCCACAGGTGCTGGCCTGGTAGCCGCAGGGACTCGTCTCATACACCCGCCACTGCACGATGGCACCGATGGCTCCCGAGATGGCGGCAAGCATGAAGCCGAACGTCATGCGGCGGATGGGACCGAACTTGATGCCGTACCTGGCCAGCAGCGGATACAGGCCATAGGAGAGGATGGGGGCTACGGCGATGATGGTGAGGGGGTTGAAGTTGCCCAGCAAATCGGTCGGTGCGCCGTTGTTGGTCATGGACGCGCCCTGGTTCGACTGCACCGCTCCCACGCCTCCGTCGTTGATGTTGTAGATGGGGAAGTACAGGAAGATGACGCAGGCCTCAAAGGTCCGCTGCACATCGAGCACGGCTCGGTCAGTCCATGTCACATGGATTCCGCGCTCTGCCAGCTTGGACGCAGTGGCAACAGCCCAAAAGTCCTTCTTCCAGACCTGGAACTTGTTATACTTGAGACCGGCCCAGACAATCTTGAAGAAGTTGGTCAGCTCAGATCCGTCGGGCTTCTTGATGACAAGCCTCCTGTACACCGCCAGCAAAAGGAAGGGCAGCAGGAAGTACACGATGCCCGGCAAGAGGAAAGACAACCAGAAGCCGACATATTTCTCAGTGTACGTGGTCGCAATGGCGAAGAAGGCGCCGACGTTGACCATGGCATAGAAGATGAGCATCACGCGCTGGATGGTGCGCTCGGGGTCGATGATGACCTTCTCGCCCGTCTTGAGCGTCTTGATGGCCGGTCGCTGGTTGGTGTACTGGTCGATGACGGTCGGCGCCACGTTGGGCTTGAAGATGCCCGCGCCAATGGCCAGGGTGAAGAAGGAGACGATGAAGGGCGCGAGGCCCTTGCCGGCCTTGAGGAGAGAGGGAGCGGCGCCGCCAATCATAATGACGTGGGCAACGGCGCCGATTATGACACCGAGGAGGATTGTCTTGCTGAGAAGCGGAAACGGTTGGTTAGCTATCCAGTTCCTTTCCAACCTCTTGGGTATTACCAACTCACAATCTTCCGAGACGCGTGTCGGCGATGTACGCTCCGAGAATGGGAAAGACATAGGCCAAGAACGTGAACAGCGTGCTGAACGCAGACGCGAACTGAAGGCCCTGGTCCCTGAGCAACAAGAGTTAGATCTGAGTTTTCGAAGAATCCCTTCACAAAAGCGAAGTCATCATGGACAATGAGCATTCCATCCATCACTTACAATGCGCCAGCATGGCCGTTGGGGTTGCTCTTCGGGACAGCTCCGCTGCCGTTGCCGCCCTTGGGAAGAGGAAACTGCATGAAGTCGTTGAACACCTGACTGGCGCCATAGTAACTCGCACGCTCAGCAAGCTCGGCCACGCAGAGCACCCAGGAGATGGGGGGGATGGAGCCGGCGACCTTGCGGAGCGACGCCGCTTCCTCCTCCGTCGGCTCTCGGCCGTCGGGGCCTTCGAGGGGAGCCTTTTCGATGTCGTCGTGAAGCCTGTCGAGCGTCACGCCGAGCTCCTCGCTTTCGATCGGGGCCACGCCGGAGAGAATCTCGGCGGTGCCACGCTCGTGCGTGGGACCGTCGGCAACGTGGTCTGCGTCTGTGGTTGTGGTTTTGTCTGGTAAGCAGGGCTGATACTATATCAAGATCAGGATCTCGAGGCAGGACACACTCATCGAGGGCAGATTATCCAAGCGACTCTTTGGGAATCACCACGGTACTATGCAGCTGAAGAAAGACGTGAGGTCCAAGGCGTCTGTCCTCGCACAGCAGCACTACCTTCGAGCTCTACTCCCACGGCAGCCTCAGCCATACTTATGTATTACAGAAACAAACCAGCACCACCACAACATCAGCTGTGCACCCCAGTCTCGCCTGCAATAAGGCATCCTCCCGGGGTGGAACACAACACACATGTAGCCCAAGGAACAATTCCCTATCACGTCTTTTCCTTGAACGAACGAGAACCGAGTCGGCAAGACCAGTTGGCTGGCGAGTCAGGGGATTAAGCCCGAGGCTAGGGCTATACGTGAGACAAAAGTTCCCAAATAGTCTATTGCTACGAATTCCGTCTCTATGCGATGGGGGGAGTACATGCTTCGGAGAGAAGATGACCGTTGCATTTCCCTGCTTGGACAATGGAGGAGCAGTATCTGCCGCCTTTGCTCCATTCTCCCCCCCTTCTCTCCTTCGCCCGGTTTCCTCTCTACGGGTTGGATCTTCCCGTCTATGCATCGCCGGCCTTACAACTTTAAACTCAACATTAAACATGGGATATGCAGAAACCCCCCGAGGGCACCACAGCAACTGCAACGCCGCATCCCAGCTCATTCATGGACAGTTGAAGAAGGGGGAGGAAGAAGAACGACCACCTCGAACCAACCATCAGCACCATCAGCATACATACGAAGCATGCATATCATTTCCATCTTATCTTCCGCCACGGAAGAACGAACGCTATACGAAGGCACTTTGGACGTCGAATAACCCCCCTTGGGCATCCGGGCCAATGATAGGACGGCAATTTCCATCCATGGGCTCTGCTCCCAACGGCAATTCCTCCCAAATGAAGCCCATCAAGCACACCACGCGATCATCGTCTCGACCATATCACCGAGTAGCATACATACAAGACGCAATCAACCGGCAATACGGCACCTGGGCAACGTTTGGCGCAATCCAGGAGCATGGTGGCGACAGGCGCTGATTTGTCGGCTTTGACGCAAGGCAGCGGCACCCCAGCTTTTGTGCCCTTGCTCGTTCGTACCGATTTGGCATCTTGAAAGGGTCGTTGATATGGAGGGGAGGCGAGTGGGCTCGGTTGCGTGATAGCATCGTCGAGTGAGGTGCGAGGCCCGTTTTGGAGGCTGATAACAACGGCGGAAGAGCGGCCATATGCGGGCATAACAGCCGTCCTTATCTCCTGCTCCTACAGACATGCCTAGTCCTACTGTGCGTCTGCGAGTGTTGGCTAAGGTTGCTAGCATTCGGTCTTCTTCGAGGACGCTGCCTCTTGATTCTTTTGACTGGCGGCATCACAATCGCCGTCACTGCGACTTATTTGGTCCGTATCCATCAACAAACAGATGCAGTAACCAAGGTTCATGGCTTCCACAGCGATAATGACTCGCAAAGAGATCTTATCCTGCATCTCACACGAAGCACGGACTAAACCCCCGCAAAAATCGACGCTTACACGTACGTAGTACTCCAAATACGACTGATAGCAGCAGTGTTGCTTGCATGGCTCTCCCTCCACCGATGTCTTTGCCAAACTTTTCCTCATTGGGTGCCATGTCTTTCTGGAAGATATTAGGCTGGCTTTCGACAATCACTCAAAGGAACGTGGTTGCGTGGCTAACGTGAGCTGTGGGGGTTCTCGCTCGCATGGCTCAAAATGGCGCAGATGAGATGACCGGGGTTACTTGGATACTACTAGCACTCAATCAACGTCTGCACATATTTGCCGGTACCACCAGCAGTTCTTCCAGAAACTGCGTTATTCTATGACTGTGAAAAGAGAAGCAATTTCGCTCTGAATCGACGCCGCGGACGGTGGATGAGATGCAAGGAAGACGCGCAGCTTACGCACACGGTGGAATAGGCTATTTTGTCCATCTACCAAGATAGTGCCCGGCTGATGCGGTAATACACAGGCTGGGTGAAATCTGCACTTCATTTGCAGCTATTCGTGTCTTTCTGCTATCGACTCGCTTGGCTTCCTCTTTCTGACTTCCTTTTCTTTGTTCATACAATAAAGAGGAAGACATTCTTCCCAAAGACCAATGGACGCCAAATGGGCAACCCTCCCCAAACCAAAGCTGAATGCCGAGCCCGAGTATGAGATTCCTGGCCCAAGATTGTCGATTCCACGAAGGCCGCGCGAGGAAAAGAGATGATTCGATCTTTTAGACTCTGCCGTCCTGAAAGACAAAATCACAGTTCAAACTGAACGTCCTTTTGCAGCGTTGTTAGCCTTGTGACATCTGCAAGTTGACAACATTCATCCTATATTTCGTTACAGCCCTCGGATCACGTCTAAGACACCACAGGGCTCGGCTTGACGCAGTCTTCGAGCGATCATTCTACAGCCTGTCTCCCGGATAGTCGCTATCATTGTCCATTTGTGCGTGCTTCGCTTTAATTCCGCCGTTACTCGCAAGAGTCCGAAGCAACACAACGCCGCGCTTCTGATAGCTTCTGTTGGTACCCTCGGGGCGACTCAACAACAAGCAAGCCTCCAAGAAAGAAAGAGCAGCGTGTAAATCAACCCGATCCACATCGTGTCAACGCAGCGAAGAGACGAAGAGTGGGAGTGGCGTGCGCTTCGCGATCTGGTTCAGTATCCGGACATGATTTATCCTCTCACAGCCTCGCATATTCCCCCCTTTGCTACTGCTCATCGAACGCAGGGCTCTTTGCTAACACCACCAAGCAGCAAACTCAGCCATGTCTCTTGATGAAGAACAAGAGATATATTCTACCATCACCATGCGACTCAGCCTCAACCCGCCCACAGCGACAAACTCGGCGCCTCCGAGGAGTGCTTTAACGTCCTGCAAAGCATCAAGTAGCAGTCCAGTTTTGGCTGTGTGTGCAAGGGAGAAGCAATTGATGATGAACTCGACCTGGTGCCATAGTCTCGCCTCTGCAGGGTTTCACCGCGAAGCAGCTGCACCTGATGGGCCATTTTTACGGCACGATGGACCGACAATATAAGTATCTTTGCCACGGGGTCAAATGGCGCTCACACTGACCACATCAGCGTTGCGTGACGGTGCGCGGACTAGCAGATTCCCTATAGTCAGACTACAGGACTATCGAAGAAGAGGTCGAAGTGTACGAGCTCAGGAGCGACATCGTATCATCTGGCAACGACCCCAATTACGACACCGAGGGGCTCTCGCGGTCGTAATCGTTCCAACTTAGAATCTCCTACCATGACGTTGCTCTTCCAGTCGATGATCGATGCGAGTGTTACGAAAGCGGGCGTGAGAATGACTGGACAGAGGATGATTAGGTGTTGTTTGACTATGGTCTTCGTAGGGATGCCGGGACCACAGGATGCGAATGCTGTCAGAGAAACCCGGGTAGTAATGATCTCGATATATCCACTCCATTGAAGGATCCAAACAAGGCGGGTTCACTGTTGGAACAGCCGAAGCTCAGGAGAGAGTCCAAACAGAAGTAATACGGGCGCCATGCTCGATATCGGCAGCACCCATGGCCCATCTTGGCAACGGGTTTTCCTCATGCCGCGTCGCAGCGCCTTGGCCTACCATCACACGTGAAGCTGATAACGGGTAGGGTTTTGGTTAACAATCGCGGAATCTCCTATCCTTTTGGCTATTGGACGCATACCCGCGGATCAATCGCCCATGCACTCTTCAGCCCAAGTGGATAGGGATATGAGTACTTATGGTAACACAATTTCCCCCAACACAATCACATCTCTATCTCTGTCCCAAATTCTCGACATCAGTCTACACCAGATTCTCGCTCGTTTCCATGCCTCTTGGGGTGTGCTTCATCGAAGCTGTAAGGAGGGGATAAGATTTGCCCTCTTAACTCAGGGATAAAGAAAATATACAACTCCTCCCTCTAGCGGCATACCTTCTCTCGCTTGTCTTACACCTTCTGCCTCTCAGTTTAAGTACTTCAAGTTATTCGATCCCCAGCCGTTCGAATGCGCTACATAAGCATTTACATTCCTGAGTCCTCTGTTCTAACTATAGAGACCTAGAGAGACACGCTTTAGGAAGCCCGGCTTGGCAAGTGGCTGTGGCATTCTATGCTTAAACTTAGAGACAAGACTTAAGCATACTGAATTCCGTTTCCGTTTCTAGAACTGAACTTCTACTATCGAAACCAAGCGCTGAGGCGGGCTGAGCTTAAGCCTAGGTACTAAGAATGGGGCGTACTGTAAGGATCACAAGCAACCAAGTCTCAGATCAAAGATTATAGTCCCGCTCGTTTGCCTTGGCCTTCATATTCTCGCCATTTTTGTCCCGCTAGATAGATGCAGTATTACAAAGATTAAATAGTATCTATATAGCACCGAAAGTTGAAACAACAGGGATCCCATTATACTCTCCGCCGCAAAATTGTTCTGTTGCCGTGCCGTCCGGGAAGTTGCATGGCGTATTGCACTGGAACTCGAGGCCGGTGTTTGGGTAGTTGTAGGCAACAAGCAGATCGCCACAAGTGCAGATGGAGTTGCCCGTATCCGTGTCGGTTCCCAGAGTGAAGTACAGCGTCGGGCCCGTCGGCAAACCCCAGCAGTAGTCGGCGCAGTCGTCGATCGAGGTCGTGACAACCTCCTGTGCAGTGTATGGATCGAGTCCGTAGTTGTCGTCGGTACTCGCGATGTAGCAGCCGAGGTACCCGTACTGGTTCGTGAAACCCGCTGCCCCGGGACCAGGGGGACCTTCGGGACCGATGGGGCCTTGGTCACCGACAGGGCCTTGTTCGCCGATAGGGCCTTGAGGACCGGGAGCACCGTCGGGACCGGGAAGACCATCGGGTCCGGCAGCGCCATCGGGACCAGCGGCACCTGCAGGCCCAGCGACACCTGCAGGACCAGCAACACCTTGAGGGCCAGGCGCACCTGGAAGCCCAGCGGCACCATCGGGACCGGGAGCACCTTGGGGACCAGCGACACCTGCAGGCCCAGCGGCGCCTTGAGGTCCAGCAGCGCCTTGAGGACCGGCAGGTCCAGCGGCACCATCAGGACCAGGATCACCATCGGGACCAGGATCACCATCGGGACCAGGAGCACCATCGGGGCCGGGAGCACCATCGGGGCCGGGAGCACCTTGAGGACCGGCAGGCCCAGCGGCACCATCAGGGCCAGGGTCACCATCGGGACCAGGGTCACCATCGGGGCCGGGAGCACCTTGAGGACCGGCAGGCCCAGCGGCACCATCAGGGCCAGGCGCACCGTTCTCTCCGTTGATACCTGGGAGGCCGGCTGGACCAGGTGGACCAGGTGGCCCAGGAAGTCCCTGGGCACCATCCCTCCCGTCTCTACCATCCCTACCATCCCTTCCATCTCTTCCATCATCGCCATCTTCCCCATCCTCGCCATTTCTCCCATCATCACCATCTTCCCCATCTTCGCCATCTTCCCCATTCCTACCGTCCCTTCCATCAGGTCCAGGCCTCCCATCAGGTCCAGGCCTTCCATCAGGTCCAGGGGCCCCTGCTGGACCTGAGGGTCCTATAGGACGTGAAACGACATCATTGTAATCGTGGCTGCCCCCGTGGCCAACGGAGCTCGAGTGTCTTGTGGAATCTAGCGCCCAGTCATTGTAGTTGGCGCTGCCCCCGTGGCTACCAGAGCTCGGGGGTGTTTTGTAACCCGTTCCACCGGTGTTATAGCTGTGACTGCCTCCGTAGCCCTCGGAGCTCGGGGGTATTGTCGAACCCCCCTTGTTGTAGTTGTAGTTGCCCCCGTAGCCAACGGAGCTTGGGGGTGTTGTAGAGCCCCGTCCCCCGTTATTATAATTGTAGCTGCCTCCGTAACCGCCGGAGCTCGGGGGCGTTGTGGATCCCGGTCCCCCGTTGTTGTAGTTATGGCTACCTCCGTAGCCAACGGAGTTCGGTGGTCTTGTGGAACCCACTCCCACGTTATTATAGTTGTAGTCGCTGCCGTGGTCAATAGGAGCCGGAGGACTCAGCTGACCTGTCCCAACGGAAGCTGGGCTGCCATAACCATATTTGGTGAAGTCTGGTCTAGCATCAAACCCATCACTTACGCTTCCTGCAGCCCGTTGAGGAGACCCAGCATCGTCAGCTAGGACCACTATAGTATTAGGCGATGGTGATGGGAAACACCGGGCATCTATAACACGCATGAGCCAAGGCTGGTGAGATCTGTTTCGTTGTAGTGATAAACTTACATGGCACATTGACAAGGTTCGCCGGTGCACAGTCATTCGGAATGCTTGATTCGTTGAACACAGCCAAGACCTTGTTCGACGCCGATAAGCAAAAGCTGGCTTTTCCGCCAGCAAAACTCGGATGCCGCCACTGAAGGACGCCCTCTTCGAGCGAGAACCCATTGTCGATGACTCCTTCGCACGGCGTCTCAAGGAGCGGCTGGTATGGCGCACCCTCGCTGGCAGCGACTAGCTCTCCGTCTGCGAATAACCGGTCGCCTTTTAGCGAGAAGAATGTCGCAAACTGACATTCTGTGCAAGTGCCCTTTGGGAACAAATAAGAGGGCGTAAGTTTCCGAGGCCTTAGTTCGTCTAGCTGAAGGAGGAACTGAGGTTGGTCGGGCCTGGGTGGGGCTCTAGTACAGTAATGGCTGTAAGCGCTATCCTTTTATGGCAGACAATATTCATGCACCGGAGAGGAGTATATCAGACTTACTCAACACCCGTTGACTCAAGACCGTCCTCCAAGCAAGGAGGTTCTAAATCAGTAACCTTCAGCAGAGGCAAAAGCGCCGATATCTTGGCGGGTAACCGCATGCTTTTCCGTGGCCGTATGAAACTCGATGTCGATCAGTGTGAAAGTATGAATTATGAACTTGAAGAAGTGAATACCCTAGAGCTGAACAAGTGCACTCTCGGGCATCAGGGACTTGAAGAAACGCGCAAGGAGGAAACGAGCGAAAATACTTCATGCAATAGTCTTCTGGAAATCGATGCCTATAAGTACTACGATAAGATGAAAGTCCCAAACTATTCAATGCAAATAAAAGTCCAATTACCACCGAAAACATGTCAAACATGTCGAAACCTCGTCGGAAACGTCAACATAAACATAGAGGCTAAAACACCCAGACAACCAGATTAAATTCCATTGCTCGACTGGATCAACCTCGCTGCAAGCAGTACGCACACTCTGCCTTGGCTAATCGACGGCGAGAAATGGATGGGTATAGCTACTCTAATAATAATAGACTGCGCCTGGTCTGTAACAAGGGAGTGTGCTCATGTGTCGTCTTTGACAGCGGGATTGTCTCGGATAAGTTCACGCTCCCGGCTTGTCTGATCGCTCGGGCCGACTATCAGGAATGCTGGACCTCCGCATCTTTTCGTCTCACGGTTCAGTTTGCATAAAGCTGAGCTCTCGGGGATAGCTCTCGGGGATAGTATTGGCAAGATTAGATGCAACGGAGCTGACCTCTAAACGTCCCTAGAAACTAACGACGTACTCGGATAAAAAGGTGCATCCTGAGTGCACCGGTATCTACAACTCTACACTCGCTCACCCATGTTCCATCGCATCTATTTCCTACCTACTATGCAACTATCTAGCAGGCGTAAGGTGTATTGGAAAAAGGAGGCTTGGATTGATTTACGTCTCGAAAGAAATACACCTCGGGCTTCGATTCCGCCCTGGCAACGGCCTCTCAAAATACTCTGCGTGCCCTGGCTGGCTGCATGGTAGGCAGGAAGTAGATGCGATAGAATAGAATTGACTAGAATTGATTCAAGTCTTGCAAGAACTACACCTTATGTCTCGATCTCGCCCGGGCAACGGCCTCTCAGCATTTTCTGCGTGCTATGGGATAATGAGACTATTGACATCATGAGTTCGTCGTCGGGTTGCTAGAGCAAAACCCCAAGTTGAAGCTAGCCATACCCATGCACGCCCTTGCATGCCAACCCGCACGGGGAGGTTTGTCCCTTGAGCCAAGCATACCAACCCAGCATAGTACAATACAGGGCATTCAGCCATAATTTACGTCTCATAGGGGCGAGAATCGAGATACTCTTTCCAGTCTACTCCATGGTAACTCGGCGTGTTGGTTTCGCCATGATATTACCCTGCCCAGATAAGCTTATAATTTCCAGAGAACTAAGGAGACCAAGAGGCTTTATAATGGTGCAAAAATAACCATAAACTAGACGAAAATATCTCGTTGTGTCAAGGGTAAGTAGGCGTGTTGATACTTGAATAATTTCCGTCTATTTATATTATCCTAACCTTTGAAGTGTGATTTAATTCCAGACCTTCAACTCTGAATCTATGGGTGCAAGTGAGAAGGACTTGTCTTGGATGAATATCCTACACGCCATAAGAGTCAACTTAGTACATAAAGCCAGCATCGCCCTAGTTTATTCTGAACTTTACTACCTGTAACAATAACCCAAACCCAACTTCCAACGCAAGATCCTCCTCTGCATTCATCTTGGCAAACTCAACTGGATCCCAGATGCATAGCACCTTGGTTGCTGTTTTCGCCGCAGCGCTCTGCCTCATCCCTGGCGTCCAGGCCTTTACCGATCCTTGCATCTACCAGAGTTACAAGTGTGGCTTTAATCTACTCAGCGAATATGGTAACTACAACCACTTCCCCCCATGATACCCTTTTCGTTCAAATGAATGCCTGTCTCATATTGTTATACGCTTCTGCTTCACCTATAGGCTACAACATTACCGAGCTCGCCGACGCTGTCGCCAGCACGCCATCTATTCCGCCCCTCCCCGATACTTTGCTTCTCCAGGTCACCTACCGTTGCATCAATATCTACGGAGGGATCGTCGGCAACGCGTACTGCTTTGCGGGCTGTATCGACATGAAAGAGACTCTCTCTAATGACCAGTGCGCCCTGTAAGCTATTGAACCTTTTTCAAGTTCTAATACCGATCGATGCCTTACTTTAATTAAGTGGACATGGTTCTTAGATAGAGACTATTTGATTGTGCAGAGTTTCGAATATTACTCAGGCTGGGATGAATTTAGAACGTCACTTCTATCTAATGTAACTTATGCTGCCTTCCTCTTCGCCTTGAACTTGTTCTGCATGTCATCAATCATGGACAGAATGTGTTTGGTTGATATTATGATCGCTCCAGCCAAGAAGAAACTCCCACGTAGACTCGCGGGCCGTCCCTTTTCTCCGACTTCCACGCGACACATTCATTTATTCCCTATTAGATTGATAGAACTACATGGTCATACCGAACACTCAATACCTATTTTTGATGAGATTAACTAAATAGTAATGAAAGTCTTTCATGTTAGGGGACACTGAGATAAGTGGTTCAGCTACTACTTTTTACCTTCCTTCTCGAGAAATCAGTATATATAAATTTAATTGTAACCGACCTGTAAGAGGGCCTCGATTATTGGGAACTATGTCGCCAGAGATAGGTATTTCTCACTCGCCGCGGCTGTGCTCCTTGAGATAGGAACTCGTCCAAGATGTGTACCTCGTTTGATACAAACAGAGCTCCTATCGTGACTGATAAAGCTCCTGTGATACAGGGAGTACGTTTGTTCCTGATACGGTGTAAGGATGACTACGGAGGTTGAGCGATTAAGAAATATAGAAACGGCCAGAAGGTTTCAGAAATCGCTACTCTCATTAAAAAAGACCCCGTAACATGGGCAAAAAAAGAGTAGTAGCACTATCACAATTCCATGGCTCTAACCCCCCACGTCCTCCTGGGTTGCCATTTCCAAGCCCTAGCCATCGCAGCAACCAGCCCAGTAACCACTCCAGCTTACATAGTACACTGGTCATTGGCGGTGTCGTCACCGATCACAGCACAGCCAACAATGCAGTAAGAGTTGCCGACAATACCGCCGGCTTGATCGACGCAGCGGAAGAGGACCTGGCCGAGTTGGGCATCTGTGATTGTCGGAGCGTCAGGGTTGATAGCATATGCTGGTCTCAAGTCGGTAAGAGCCGTGTATCCTTTATGGCAAGGTTAGCTAATAGCTTAATAGGAATAATAGAGAAGTAGAACATACCATTGGCCAACAGTGTCGAGCCACACACATACTCCTGATAAGTACAGGGCGTAGTGATTTGGGCCTTTGCTACAGACGAAAAGGCAATCAGAGTAACAAGGCCGGCAAGCTGGAGAAGAGCCATTTTTTGTTCGTCGTAGGATAAGATGTCTAGAAGATTGAATAGTGGTTGATAGATTGAGGTCTGTGAGGAAAAGTGTTCAGCTTCTAATGGAATTGTGAGATGTGGTTCAACCAGTATAAATAGTTACTACGATCTATACTGAGAAGTCAACAGTTGCTCTACCGGTGTCCTGAAGATCCTTGGCAGCGGTGTCTCCCAGGAATGAGGCAACGGTGCATAATGTCTTGTCGAGGAATGGAATGATGACGACGGGACAAGGCAACTCACACGCTCGAGACGTTGCAAGAGGCGAGTGCTCAAGATGGTTGAAAACGGCAATACACGGCATGGAATGAGACACATGACAAAAAGGTCTAGGCATACCAATCAAATAGTCAAGTCATAGGTCTGAGATTACTAGTTACTACTACTAATCGGATTCAACTATAGCTTACAGCTACCGCAAGGTAGGAATGCGCAAGGGGTAAGATCTACTTTTGGCAGCTTTGAGGAGTGATTCGCCGTCTTCGAGATCTTGCATGGCTATATGGAAGGCGCGGTAAAAGGGGAAGTTTGCAGGGCAGTGTAGATATTGAGCAGCCGATGGGAACCGGCCAACTCTAATTAGGTGGTTCCAAGACCTCTCCTCTCTCCCCAGGATATCTTTCTGGCCCCTCCGCATTGTCTTGGATGGACCCGACATTCTCTCATTTACAACCAACACAAGGCTGGCCGTTGTGCCCCGTCATTCACTCACGTGCCATGTCCTCTGCAAGCTCGGCCCATGAACATGGGGTTGGGAGATGTCTTGCATTGATCTCCGTTCACCTGGTTGCTACGGTCGCTTGCGAAGATGTCTCATCCTCGCCCTTGCATGTATGAATCCCCACGTGGTCACAGTCTAAGCGAGGCATACACCGCCTTATCAGAGGGTACTATTCTTGACGAAAGCGACTGAGGTGCTCACGGGAGTGCTGGCTAGCATACCATAGGATCTATCTCTCATGCACGCATCACGTCTCGACTCCTCTAGGCGGAAAGGGATGTGCGCGATAGCCGAGACTCGGGCGTTGCCGCCGTAGCGTCATTCCCCTATTCCAAGGGATGAAGTCGGGAGAATGTTGAGCGGTTGAAGAGACTCTTTAGCGTCGAAAGGAGCTTCAGACCCGGCGATCTCCCGAATCGAATATCAGCGATTTCCCGTACCGAATACCAGCGATCGTTATGAGGGGTCAGCTGGCTCAGTGTTTGAGTGCTTCTGGACTCTTCACCGACTTTCTTCAACCTACTCTCCTAGGGAGTTATTGTCAGCTGGAACTACCCGTCACCATACGTCTAGGGCGTCCATAAGGATGACACAGATTGGAGGCTGATCGTCAGACGCCACCCTACGTGGACAAGCGGTGGATCGTCGATCGCTATCCTGCGGGTATGTTTAGTGTAAATATCAATTTTATACATCACTGAAATTGAAATCGACATTAGCGAGAAATACAATGTACCTTGATTAACAGATATGAGAGTGAATGACGTCCAGACGACTGGAAACTCTACTACAGGGTAAGATAATTTCACGATGTATTTGGGCTCAAGAACATCTACTTTGAGCAGGGCGCTATAAGGTGCTTCTACTACTCGGGGTTTGATAACGACGAGGGAACGCTACGAGGCGTGATTATACGTGATGTAGAAGCCTTTCAATTCCCGTTCCTCAGGAGCTTGCGAGTCCAAGCCACGAACCCTTCGTGGCCGGATCAAAGCTGGCGAGCTGCTGGAGGCCTTCACTAACAGCGAACAGAATGAATATGGGCGGGACTTTGCGCCGCAACGACAGAGCGCTATACATAGCTGAGGTAGTTCAAGGTGGTCCAAGGTTACATACAGACAAGCAGTGCCTTGCTTTACCGCAGCTTCTGAAAACCGGTGGCATAGCATGTTACCACAATAATCCTAGAGATCATGGCAGCTGGCCCTGTGGAAGAGCGGACGGTCACTGCGTGCAGCAAAGACATAGAGCTTGAGTGGATGAATCTTTACCCATGCCATCCTACAGCAGACGAGCCGCCTCCCACTATATACATAAACTGGCATATCCGACCGCCGATAGTAGATCATTTACCTGCGCTGTTATGGTCAATAACAACGAGAATCACATCATGGCACAGAGCATCCTTATCATCAACGGGCCAAACCTCAATCTGCTCGGAACGAGAGAGCCTCAGATATACGGCTCAACAACGCTCAACGACGTCGTAACGCAAGCCCAAGCCCAAGAGGCAGAGCTATCCATACGGATCGAAGCCTTCCAGTCCAATCACGAAGGAGCCATTGTAGACAAGATCCAAGCCGCTCGCGGAGCCAAGGACGGAATCATCATCAACCCCGGAGCCTTTACCCATACTAGCGTTGCCATTCGAGATGCTCTTCTTGGCGTGGGCATTCCGTTTGTCGAGGTCCACGTATCGAATGTACATGCACGGGAGCAATGGAGGCGACACAGCTATTTGAGCGACAAGGCGGAGGCGGTCATTTGTGGGTTGGGCGTGTTTGGGTATACAGCTGCAATTGAGTTTGCCGCGAAGCATATGAAGGTCAAGACAGCATCACCTAGACTGTAAAGAAGGGGAGTGGCTGGCCAGCATCAGAACAGTCTTCTATGTCTTTATTACCTCTACTTCAGCTACATTTTCAATGGTCAAGAACGGTTCAGCTTTCTGCTACTGTTGCGATATGGTTCAGTCTTACTAGATGTTTGAAATTCTGGCCTGAATAGGGTATATCAAGACTGGCCTCCTACTCTGTATACTAAGAAAAAAAGCGCCGGATAGCAAAGTTGGGGTGCCAGTTAGCCTCTCCCTAAAGTAGGTCACACGGATGCTCTAGCAGTTGAGAGAATTGCTAGATCCAGACTCAGGTTAAATCGCCTCCCGCCTTAACCGTCTGGATATTTCTTTACCCAGGCGTGGGTGGCGACTCCACAACCCGAGAGAACGTTCTCCACGATCTTTGTTCCGCTTCTGCCTCTTTTACCCCAGATTCCGTCAACATCCCGGTCGAAGTCTGCATGGCCTAGCGACCCCAGTAATTACCGAACTCTTCCCCGTGGGGAAGTCCCCAAAGCCAAACCCATGGCTCAGCGTATCGGCTTATAAGTCGGCCAATGGCCTTTGACAACAACTCGCTTTCGATTCTCGAGCTTCTGAGTCAAGAGGCAACTCTCTCGCAGAGCTCAAAACATCCGGCATCATCACATCATCATGACTATTCTTGCCTTGAAAGAAGACCGGCCTACGCCCAAGGCCGTCTACAACTGGAGAGTCTATGTCTGTGCTGCCACGGCATCCTTTGCAGCATGCATGATAGGATACGACTCTGCCTTCATCGGCACTACTCTCGCTCTCCCCTCCTTTGAGGCCGAGTTCAACTTTGCGCAATACACCACGTCACACCTTACCCTGATCCAGCAAAACATTGTATCCGTCTATCAAGCCGGAGCCTTCTTTGGCAGCTTGGCGGCCTATGTCTCCAGTTACTTCCTCGGACGTAGGAAGTCCCTCATCGCGTTTGCTGCCTGCTTCATGGTTGGGGCTGGCATAATGCTTGGCGCCGATGGCAGTCGTGGCCTCGGCCTGATTATCGGCGGTCGAGTTCTCGCTGGCTTCGGGGTCGGCGGATGCTCCAACATGACTCCCATCTACATCTCCGAGCTTGCTCCGCCGGCTGTGCGTGGACGCCTTGTCGGTCTGTACGAGCTCGGGTGGCAGATTGGCGGACTGGTCGGATTCTGGATCACATACGGCGTGAACACGACAATGGCACCCAGCAGGACGCAGTGGCTCATCCCTTTCGCCGTCCAGCTGATTCCCGGAGGGATGCTGCTGATCGGTGCCGTCTTCATACCAGAGTCACCGCGCTGGCTTTTCTTGAAGGGCAAGCGAGAAGAGGCTTTGAAGGTCCTCTGCTGGATGAGACAACTTGATCGGGGCGACAAGTACATCGTGGAGGAGGTGAGCTTCATTGATGAGGATCTGGAGCGGTACCGCCGAGAAGTCGGGGCTGGTTTCTGGAAGCCGTTCCTGTCTCTGAAGGAGCGTAGGGTCCAGTGGAGGTTCTTGCTCGGAGCTCTTCTCTTTGTTTTCCAAAATGGTAAGCCATCTCTACTTTTTCTGTATCTGATAAAACCACTCACTGATGCTGTTCAGGCTCCGGCATCAACGCAATCAACTACTACAGCCCAACCGTCTTCCGCAGCATCGGCGTCCAAGGAACAAACACAAGCTTCCTCACAACAGGCATCTTTGGCGTGGTCAAAACAGCCTTGACCATTGTCTGGCTGCTCGTGCTCATCGATCACATGGGTCGCCGCAAGCTTCTGATGATTGGTGCCGTTGGAGGCTCCCTCTGCATGTGGTTCATCGGAGCATACATCAAGATCTCCGATCCCGCCTCCAACCAGAGCAACACCAAGCTGTCATCTGGCGGCATCGCAGCCATCTTCTTCTTCTACCTGTGGACGGCATTCTACACGCCGTCATGGAACGGAACGCCCTGGGTCATCAATTCGGAGATGTTTGACCAGAACACACGGTCGCTCGGTCAAGCCAATGCGGCGGCGAACAACTGGCTTTGGAACTTTATCGTTGCGCGATTCACGCAGCAGATGTTTGAGGCGTGGGGGTATGGCGTGTATTTCTTTTTCGCGTCGCTGATGATACTTTCTGTCTTCTTCGTCTTTTTCTGCATTCCTGAGACAAAGGCGTTGCCTCTTGAGGCGATGGATAGGCTCTTCAAGATCAAGCCGACGTGGAAGGCCAACAAGATCTTGCTGGAGGAGCTTCGGGCTGAGAATGAAGAGTTTGGACAGAATACGCAAGGGATTGGGTGGGATACTGAGAAGGAGACCTCGGCTGAGCAGGTAGAATGCGGAACGGCAAAAGCGTAGAATGGGAGCAATAAGGATAGTCACATTCCAGGATATGAAATGTACTACATCGTGGCCGCGTTACTTCTGGAGATTTTGACGAACGCTGTGAAAAGCTGTGAAAAGTGTACCTTGTGTATTGTACATATCATGTTTGAAGAGTTATCTCCGGTGATCAAGGAGATGGGGAGAAGAATCTGAGATTAAGTTGGACCAAGATACGGGGGAAGACCTCTGTCATGGGCGCCGTTCAATTCGTATAGACTGTCACTAAAGCTTTCTCTCGTACCTACACAGTCTCTAAAGCGAAGTTCTCCATTTGCTCATATTTATCTTTATCTACAGCTTCGCTTGTGCTCTAAGTGCTACATTCTCCGCAATAGCAGCCTTCACCTTGTCAGCCGGCAGGGCATCAATTGGTCTCCCAGTCCAGTACGTGTCCTGTTCCAGCCCTTGCCATATCAACGCCTCGGTTCCCAAAATGACAGTCCAGCCCTTACTCTCCGCAAGCATCCCCAAAGCGGTAAACGGCGTAGGATTGTAGCACATCTCCAGCATTGCGCCCTTGTGCTTCTTGTCCAGCAATATCTCTGTAATCTCCCTCGCCAGCTTTTCGCCGCTTGTTCGCGGCGTCAAATCCGGTATACACGCAACAATGGCGCCGGGTCCGTCAGCTTCTATCGCCTGCTCCACCGTAGCAATGTGCAGGAGACCGTCTCCGTAGCCTCGGGACGTGCAGTCTCGGATCACGGCTTCGACCTCGGACGCATCGCGATTTATGAGGTATATTTCTCTGACCTTCATCCACTTTCTCAGGGCATAAATGGCGCTGCGTGCGGCCCCTCCGCCGCCGATGACGAGAGCAGGCCTGTCGTGGTATGTCGATGCTGGATCTTTGACGTTGTACAAGAAAGAGTCGCGGATGCCGATGACATCCGTGTTTGTGCCACACAATATCCGCTGCCCACCATCTCGCTGCTTGAAGAAGACTGTGTTGCAGGCTCCGACATCACGGCATTCGTCCGTCATTTCGTCGAGGTAGGGGAGAATTGCCACCTTGTTGGGCATTGTAACGGATGCACCTGCGGCGAAAAAAAAGGGCATAGTTAGATAGGTGATGAGGTTGTTGACTGAGAGGAAGTTCACATACCGTAGCATGATGGGTGCTGAACCAATTGTAGAAATAGCTGCAGGTCTGATGAATCGAGGCGAAGCTGGGCCCAGCGGAGGTTAAGATGGTCGTAGATGACCTGATGAAGAAAAGGAGACAGAGAGTGGGTGATCTTGTGGCCAAAGAGATAGCAGTGCTTGTCGAGAGATGCACGCTCAATGTCATGATGGGTGGCCTCTGTTGACACTGCCATATTGGGGCGCTTTCAACGATGCTGCAGGGTCGCTGATTCGGTGCCGTCGTCGAGTTAAGCGATGTGGCCGCGCAAGTATCATGATCTTACGGATATGGCGGGTTATAAAAGTGAAGATATGTATGTACAGTAAGGCAAGGTCCACCTTGATGGGGAGCAAGCGGCGAGCTCGATGGCTCACTCAACCACGAAGGGCGGTCGCATGGACGAATGTCCGGGTATTTTCTGAGAGGACTTGTGTTTTCTCTGGGTAATCAATACAGAGCGTGGGGTCATCATACAAACAGCTGCGGTTCTCATGTGGATCGAGAGTTGATGCTTCCCCGCGATCCGGCTAAAGCCTTATCCAGACACAAAACACTCGACGCCTCAACGGCCTGGCACGGTTTTCACGAGACCCCATTTGATGCAGCTTATCTTCTCACTCAAGTGACTTATTGAATCATCATGACGGCTCTCTTGAGCTTCTGGTCACCATGTAGGGACCTCTCGATGCTCCATAGCGCAAGACGATTACTTGTCAGCCGCTTATGAATCGTATCAGAAGTGTCGTATTTCATGAGAGAGGGCTTATGTTTACCCGAAATGTCTGAAGAGCAAGTGATATCACATTTTGGATTGATCAGTGCATGGAAAGTGAGTAATCGAGCTGATATTGTGGGTGGTCCGATGGTGCTTCCCAACATTCGCTACCTAGGTATAAGAGTAGAAGATGGCCAATATCCCTTGTATTGGGTAGAGCGGATGAAGTGCAAATGATAACCCAACCCAACAATCCGCTGAACATATCTGATAACATTATTTTCCCATTCAGACCCCATCTTATTCTGTACAAAATTAGCCGACATGCTCTATAAGCCAAGCATCTGCACCGTCTCCCTGGGGGAGCTCTGCAGGGCACTCCCTAGACCACAAACTTGACATGGCTAGGAAATACGGCTTTCAGGCGATCGAGCTGTTCTTTGAGGACCTCCTCGAAGTAGCAAAGTCAATGGCCGGAGGCGATCCGACGAGCAATCAACTTGCGGCCGCGGCGATAGTCCGCCAGCTGTGTGACGATCGCAAGCTCTCCATACTCTGCTTGCAGCCTTTCATGCACTATGAGGGCCTAGTGGACCGACAACTTCACCAGAAGCGGCTGGAAGATGCCAAATTCTGGGTGCGCTTGGCACATATTCTAGGGACCGATTTGATTCTCCTCCCGAGCAGCTTTCTACCACCCTCAGAAGTATCACCGGACATGGACGTGATTGTCCAGGACATGGTTGAGATTGCGGATGTCGGCCTTGGAGCCTCTCCGGTGATCAGATTTTCTTATGAGGCCCTTTGCTGGGGCACGCGAGTTGATACATGGGAGCGCAGCTGGGAGGTTGTGCAAAGAGTTGACCGATCTAATTTCGGAATCTGTCTTGACACTTTCAACATCGCGGGTCGAATCTACGCAGACCCTTCAGTATCGTCTGGTCAAACAGAGAACTGTGACGAAGCGATTGAAGCCTCTTTGCGTGGCATGATTACCTCTGTCGATCCGAGAAAGCTGTTTTTGGTGCAAATGGCAGACGCAGAGAAACTGGCTCAACCGCTTGACAGCAGCCATCCATTCTACAACTCGGAGCAGCCTGCTCGGATGAGTTGGTCTCGGAATGCCAGGCTGTTTTACGGGGAGTCTCATCTCGGCAGTTATCTACCCGTCAAGAGGATCCTGGACGTCATCATCCGCGACATTGGGTATCAGGGCTGGCTGAGCTTCGAGGTTTTCAATAGGGCGCTGTTGGAGCGTGACGAACGGATACCGGAAATGATGGCAAGGAGAGCGGCACAGTCATGGAAGCTGATGGAGCGAGATCTGGGGCTCGAACATTCAAGCATGGGTTATAAGGCTCAAGCTCTTCTGTAGATATGTTCGTAAACCAGAACAGCAGTCAGTCCTTTTGTATCTACATCCATCTTTTTACGTACTATAGCAAGCAATTGAGATCACAATATCTATTCACCATATCTATGCGATCCCGCGTGGGAGACTTAAATAGAATCAAGGACGACTCCGCGATAGAAAATTTGGATTCTTTGCAGGATAAATGCTATGCAATACCAGAGTCCACATGAAACATCTCCTCCAGCGTACAACCAGGGGCGAATCCAAGATTCATCATAAACTGGGGATCTATGCCAATACTTTCCGCATAGTCAATATTGCCAAGCTCCTCTAATATAGCATCATAATCAACCACGTCAGCATGGGACTCCGCGGCTTGTGAATCACGGCCAGCTGGCTGTATCGCAGCCCCTGAAACTGGCGAGAACAGCAACTCAAGAGCTGGTGGAAGCTGCGCGGGAGAAGGTTTATGCTGGCCCGTCGGGTACAGATGATTGCTGGAGGGCATGTCCATATCCGCTGGGAGAAATCCATATCCCTGGCTAAACGATCCTGCTGAAGATTCTTGGCAGTCTTGATCCATTGGATCATGCCGTCTCAAGAGCTCTAAGTCAACGCTTCTTTGCCAGGAGCTGTTATTTGCCGTTGAAGTCTCGGGCGATATGCTCGTTGTACTTTTAGCCGTCTCATCTTGCAGCCACACAGCCTTGATTGTGTTTAATGCTGAATTCCACCTCTTCGTTTCGGATGTCCGCATTTCACCCATTGCCCCCTTTTGCTGCACAAGTAAAAAGAGCGCAACGGTAATGGGCGGTGTGCCGCAAGCCCCGAAATTCGCGATGCTGGACTCGACCACCTCCAAGAAGTTGGATATGAGTGAAGAGCGCTGGCCTGGGACAAGCTCGACGGTCGTAGCCAGGAACATAGCCTGAACAAGGAAAGCTGATGGTAACATTGGTGTTGCCTCTCCGGCGATGACAGAGTTGCAGAAGCCAAATTGCGGATCCAACGATGAGACGAGATCTCCGACGGTAACAGCCTTGACGGAAAAGCCTTTTCGAAGCTTCCCCGCGGCGTGGGAGCTCAATATTTGAGCAAATCGATTCAGCTGATCTAGAGCGCCGAGGGAATGTGCAGCTTGGGGGCAGGGGGGTTCAGGGTTTGACAGGAGCTTTCCAAAGCCGTATGCCGGGCAGAAGGAATCCAGACCATTCTGCCTCTCGAATATTCGAAGACTCTCAATATCCGACAAGTGGGACGGCTGTCCAATGCAAATCGATGTCAGCGCTTCGACAACGTTGCAAGCAGCAGCCAGTCTCTCTAGGGTTGATTTTTGCAACTCGCTGTGCGTTTGCGATGCCTTGCTGGACCGCATATATGAAATGAGTCGCGCCGCTTTTCCAGCTATTACGGAGGCGCCCAGTACGTTTTCGCGACCAACAAGGATAATTGCGTGAAGGAGAAGTGCCTGAATGCCCGATATATCGAGTTGGTCCTCCTCTTGTGGAACCAAGCTGCGTGCCACTGCCAGGATCTCAGCTGGCGACGTGATTTCATCATTCATGCTAGGGGCTGAAGAGTGTGCGTCTTGTAAGGCCGCAACGGCCAGGGCTGACCATAGAATAGCAAGGCTAGAGGGAGTGATATCCTTCCCACTCGTATAACCATAGACAGTCGGGGACAAGGAGTCGCATGTAGCTGCGCTGGCAAGAATGTAGTCCCGGTCGAGTATAGGAAACCAGCAGTGAGTATACGCGAAATATATGTCGAGGAGATGTCGATAATTTGAAGGCAGCCTCAGCGCCCGACCTTGGACTCGCCCGGACTCTTTCGACGAGGAGCACGAGTCAAGGTTTGCCGTAGTGTTTGTATGAACTTCCCCTAACCGCTGTCTCGTCTCGTTGATCGATTCCTCCATGGTATCGGCGTCCGAATCCGTGTTTCCAGCAACAGATGAGTCTGCTCTTTGCGAACCGCCTTGGCAGAGCAACGTCTCAATTTCCTGATGGACTCGACAGTTGCTCCATTGCTTCTGCAACCTGCTCGAAGATCCGCCTTTGCCCACAAGGACGCTCAAGCCATCTTTTCCACCATCCTTGACGAGCAGTTGATACAAAGCTTCCTCGCAGTCAGGAACACTTTCCAGTAGCCAAGCCAGCGACAACTCAATGGCTCTCAGATATCCGCTCTGGATGCCCCTCTTCTTTGATGTTGGAGTATATGAACAGGATCGGTTTTGAGACACGCAGCGGCCACACCGTGGGCGGTCGCCGTCGCACTTCTCCCGAGCTGTTCTGCAGGCGTCACAAGCCAGAGATACTCGTCGTCGCTTGGCCTCCGATGTGGCTCGGTCGGACCTCCTAGCAGACTCCGGGTCGCCGGGTGATCTCTTTCGGGGCGGCATGTTGGTCGATCATGTCTCACCGAAATCGTGATGGCTGCTTAGGTTCGAGTTGTAGGTTGGACAGTCTGAAGTTGCCTTACCAGCATCGCACGCCCCGACGCCAGCCGTCAAGTCCGAATGAAGTCCGCAAGTCTGGAGGTTGAGAAGCTTAGATTTGCCTTCACGATAGTCATTCAGCCGACTTTCTGGTTTCCCGAGTCAAGCAGCTTCAATCATCCTCAACGCTATTGGCCAAGGCGTCCAGCTGGGGAAAACCTGGGGTAAAGCTGGAGACGTAGCTTGAGCTCTAAGTGGGTGGCAATAAAGCCCGGGTAAATGCTTATCCCCCCTCTCTACTGCTACGAAAGGGCGGCCAGAACGCTGCTAGCAGACATCGTCGCCGTTGGTCTTACTCCCAAGAGATCTTATCTTCATGTTGAACACGTTCTGAGGCAAAGACATCCGCCAGAATATTGACAGAATGAGGCATCATGGCTGGCGTCAAAAGACCGTTGGCTACCATGACGGGCGCCACTGAAGAACCACTCACCGTCGGTCGTCGATTGAAGTATTGTACCCTGACAAGCGTGTCGTCAGAACCAGAGAACATCTCAAGGACACCCACGCCGCCAAATCCGTTTGCCAGAGCCAGAATACCAGACTTCAGCTCCGATGCCTCTCTCGTTCTAGTCGGCCTCCGCGGATCCGGGAAATCGACGTTGGCCATCATGGCCGCATCCGCTCTGAAGAAGAGCATCATCAACGTTGAGGCGGCATTTCAATCAAGTACTGGTTCATCAAGCTCAAGCTTCAGACAAAGCAACGGAAACGTCGAGTGCCAACGAAGGCAGGCCGCCGTACTCCAAGAGGTCCTTGAGCAGAATCCGACAGGATGCATCATCGTTTGTCCATGGATGGAGAGGAAAGTCCAAAGCCTCCTAAGACAGTTTGCAGCGACCAATCCAGTTGTCCACGTCCTTCGAGATATCGGTGCCATCCAAGGCCACCTGAAGATCAAGGATTGGTCAAAGGCTCATAACTTGATGCAGATGAGCAACTTGTTCTATCGCAGCTGCACCAATCTAGAGTTTTTCAACGTCTCCGAGGTCCGAGAAACCTCCTTTGAAGGAAATGAGGCCGATCATCAAGGGCTCACAGCAAACGCTCCCTATCTCGCCCTCAAGCCGGCGGAGAGACATTTCCTGAAGTTCCTGTCTCTCGTGTATCCCGCTGGTACCATCCCATTCTTCGAATCTGCCTTTCCTCTCGCCAGCATTGCGCCCGAGCATAGGCA
>NW_020194724.1:0-4592 GCF_003025115.1 Trichoderma citrinoviride | reverse complement strand
TACCGAGAGCGTACACCTGACTCTATAAACCAGTTTCAGCAGTGGAGGTGGAACTTCCCGTTCGGCTAACTACGAGGCGGCTTTACTCCCAGCATATAGTTTACACGATGCGGAAAGTCCCTGAGCGAGCTCATTCCGAGCATCGCTACGCCATAAGGCGTCCGACTGTTCCGCCGCAACACGTAACGACCCCTGTACGACATAGGCTGCAACCGAGGCTTCTGCATCTCTAAGTACCGCAGTATCTGTTTTCTCCGTATATCTCGCAAACATCGGAGAAAACGGCACTACATCCCTTTCCCCCGCGAAGAGAGCAGCCGGACGCGGTGGCCAGAGCCTCGCTGCTCGCATTCATAAACCAACTTCGTTCGACTCACGGCCGGTTCTACTGGCGTTAACATACGTTACTCACCATTAAACATCGGAAAGTCTCTACTTTCAAACCTGAACTCAACACTCTAAACTTTCAACAGAAGGTAACAAAACCGAAGAGCCTGCTCCGCCTGGTCCAGTGTCGGGTCGACCGTGCGAAACACTATGGTCCTATAGGTTCGACCTCTCAGGGTTCCGACTCATAGGCAACTATGTCTCATTAACGGTTGTTAGAAACTAGCCGCGAAGCGACTCTACTACGAACTCTCTAGACTTACTAGCTCAGCGTCCAGCTGACACTCGTAGAGACCTCGATTTCTATCCCGAACACTTTCCTCCAGGTTCATACTAGCATAATGGGACAACAACCCTCAGAGTCCTTCAAACTATACGTCGTTCTACCCGTTGTACCACGAAGAAGAGTGTTAAGGGTGTCGGAGCCGCTAAAACAAGCGATTGAGCAGCTGTGATCAGTCTCTGAGAGGTCTACAACGGTTTCACAACTGCTTCTGAACTTGTCGTAGCTACGGCTGATAGCTCAGAAGGGTCAGAACCTACGGCGAGTTATGCAGAAGGGGCCGCCAACACTTTGATTCCCATCCGTCAGCTCAAGCCAGACGGCACCATCCCGACGGGCTCTGCTCTTCTGGCCGGCGTCAACAGAGCTGGTCCTGTCCTCGCTCTGTACGGCGAGAACACTGACTGGATTGGGATTCGAGCCTGCATCCGCCGCGGATTGTCACCAGCCAACGCCGTACGGCAAGCAACATGGGGACTTATCATCGGTGCAGGGGGCATGGCCCGCGCTGCGGTATATGCCATGTTGCAGGTTGGCATCAAGAATATTGCCATATACAATCGCACGAAAGCCAATGCGGAGAAGCTCGTTTTCCATTTCCAGCAGTTGCTCCAGGAAAAGGAGCACAACCCCCTGGCCAACGCTCGCGACGTCAAATTCCACGTCTTTACTTCTCTCGAGGAGCCCTGGCCAACAGAGTACCGTCACCCATCAGTCATCATCTCCTGTATTCCCACGCATCCAATAGGCGACACACCCTCGCCCGAACTCAAGATGCCAGACGCCTGGCTAAGTCACCAAACAGGAGGCGTCATCATCGAGCTCGGATACAAGACGCTGAACACGCCGCTCTTGATGCAAGCCAGGGAGGGAGCTTCACGAGGCTGGGTGGCCATGGACGGTCTAGATCTTCTGCCAGAGCAGGGTTGTGCGCAGTTCGAGCTGTTTACAGGACGGAGGGCCCCACGACGCGTTATGCGCAGAGAGATCCTGGAGAATTACAGAGATGAGCATGGCAAATCACATCTTGAGGAGCTGCAGCACAGATTGCGTTCTATCGTTGAGCAGGATTCATAGTGGCGTTACAGAGGCAGCATTACTCAAATGGAGAGGTCACGTTATGTTAGTGACAGGGCTTCATAGCCAATAAATAGATAATGCACTATCGGTGACATTCATCACATTCTTGATTGTTCAAGTGAGCCTCGGTGAGGAATTGGCCATTCCTCACAGGAACGTATCATAACACTGCGCCATTGAGTACCTTGCAAGCCAATCCTTTGCAGGATTTCTGGGCCGGTTGATTAGACCTCTTTCAAGATGCCAAGTACAGATGCCCTCGGCTTCATTCGGATCCTCTGGGAAAGCACAGACAGTTGACCTGTTCTGGCCGGATGCCTCTGCCGTGGGCCGCGGCCACATACCTTGATGTCTAGACTCTCCCAAAACCTCATGGGCACGGCTCACGGTTGAACCAATGTTGGTACCATGGCCGCGGATGTCCGTGCTATCGTGGAAGGTTGTGAGTGACCCAACAGGATGGACCTGAAAACACAGGAACCTTCTCAAGTGGAGGAGATCTGAACCCCCTGCCGCTATGTCCCTTGCTATGCTGGCCTTCCCCCCTGCTGCGACAGAGAGCACGCTCTCAGGAGATGTCCATAAGCAATAACGGTCGACCAACATGCAAGTGTATGTGGGTTACGCTCCCTGGCATGATGGAAAGCAGAGGCACAACCTCCGAGAGCCCAGCGAGCTCTATCGAATGTCAGCACTGCGCGTGCCCCGTGCTCATGCAGGGACATCCAAGCTCATCACCAACGCAAACATATCCACAGTGTGCCTTGTGGAAACAGATCCTTTGACTTCTGGGGAAATGCCCCTCTCTCACCCACAAAAATCTTGTCTACCAAATCTGTAGCTTTACCATAGGAACGGGCCGGATCGTCGCTTGACGATGTAAAACTGGAGACCACGCATGGCTTTGAGCCCTTCGGCTGGATGCTTCCAAGGAGCACAGGTGGAACACAATAGTTCCAGGCACCAGGAAGTGGGAAAATAAGGACTTGACTGACACTCACTAAGAAGGTGTATTCGATATTTTCTTACCTGCGCATCTCACATCCAATTCTCCAATCGGAACAAATGTAGTCTAACATTGAGTTCTTTACATGTATCATGTTCAGGGGCCAGAAGCCCAGCAGGGTACACATTTCGACGATTGCTAGAAGACAAACCAATCTTAGCCTCGTTGAAAGTTTCTCAGGGGTAAACTGCCAGGGTACATGTATGTCCCGTTGAGAATGTGAATTTGATCAGGCTCAAAGAGGCGCTCAACTTACTCGGCCGCTGTTGGGTTCAGGAGCCTCTCCCCAGAAGCTCTCTGCTACTCTCAGTAATATCACTTCTCCTCCGCATGAGCGTAGCTTCACTCTGACTTGGCCTTTGCGCTTCATTCCATAACGCGACCGCCTCAGTCGCCACTTTCACTTGATAAATGGATACAGAAACAAGCTATGAATTAGTGTACAGCCTGCCTATTCCTGACAACATACAGCACCGAGAGCATCATGCGGCAAGTGGCCATTGTGAGATTGATTTGATACTGTTGAAGCTGATATCTCCAGTAGTACCAGCTCAATTCATGATGATAGCAAACAAATGAGGAATAAGCTGTATATGTGCATCAACCGTGCTCAGACCCATCATTGTCCTCACCTTGTTCCCATGCTCATCTGTATACCCTGCCGTTAGGCTCAGTGTAAGTGAGCCAGCCTTGAGAGAGAAACCCGCGACATGCTACCCCATTGAATGCTGCATACGAGTCAATCAACTGACATCTTTCATTGGCCAGTTGAAGACGCCCAGCTCTGGGCGTGTCTTGAAGGGAGCTACATGAACTCATGGGGGTTTAGCTTTGTCCTATCCCTTATGGACACACCTTACGGGGCTAACAAGGACTTCAAAACGTATAAACAAAGGCCACACACTCTCGGCTTGCATAGGTGAGATGCAGGGTATATCAGTTTCAACCTAATGGTGCCAGACTGCCAACCGCTTTCAATATCAAACTATAGATTACGCCTTAGTCTACCTATAAGGAGACGTCCTTAGATGCAACAACACAACTACACGTCTTCCACTCTCTGGAAGAAAGTCCATTCAAGCTTCTCGATTCCAAGGGTCAAAGCTTGTGTAATCAAATTCAAGGTCAAAATCCCCATGTCCACAGATACCGAAGTATCCAATAGCATCGTGAAGCAGTCAACGCAATGAACGCAAACAGGCAAACGGGCGATGCAAGCACCAACATCTCGATCGCTTCGTACAACTCCCAGTCCCGTCCACCTACTCCAATGACCTATTTGCCTCGTGAAACATCTCCTCTATAGAGATAATATCATAACGAAGTCCATTTCCTTCTTCACGTATCAGGGTCTGTGATGTAATCGTTGGTGACAGCAGTGACGGTCGAAATTCCCTGGATTGCATGTTGCCCCCTTATCCAATCCCCAGGAAGGAGGTCGACGACGAGTATGCCCATGTCCCAACACACCAGAGAGCTCTCACTACGAACGAGCAAATCCAGAGACCAGCAGATGAAGCCATCACATTCCAACTCCATGATGCCTCTCACAAAGAGGAAGTCCAAGCTCAAGTCTCTCTCAGCGTCCTCCCAGACACAACAATGTCCTGCTACCAAGCAGAGCAAGAAAGAGATATAAACTCCAGCTTCATCCCTTGATATCCTCCTTTCGAGATCTCATTACAGCACAATACCCCATCAAACAAACACAAAAGACATCTCAACCACCTACCCCTTCTCCCAAAATGCTCTCCCTCACCACCATCGTCGGCCTCCTCGCCACCACTGCCTCCGCCTCCTCCCTCCTCCCCCGCGCCGGCACCGTCTCCATCACCC
>NW_020194723.1:850097-853421 GCF_003025115.1 Trichoderma citrinoviride | reverse complement strand
TTATTATATATATTAATAATAAAGTAATAATAAGCTATATTATACCTTAGCTAGTTAATTACTTATAGCTACTAAACTATTTAAAAGAATGCCTATATATACTTATAAGTATTAAGGTATAGAAGTTTTTATATAATAAAGAGATAGTTAATTAAAAGACTAATTACCTTAATATTAGCTTTTATAAACTTATTAATTTATTTTAGTTTAATATTATAAATATTTAAAGGTATAATTTTTTTTTAAGATATAATTAGTTAAGGATATATAATTTAATAATTAACTAGGTAAAAGGCTATATAAAATAGTAAAACTATACTTAATTAAGAGAAGGAAAATAAAGATAATAACTAAATTAAGATAAGCTATAAGATATTATAATATCCCTAGCCTTAGCGCTAAAAGCTACTATATTATATAATAAGATAATATAACCACTTAAAAAAAGCTATAAAAGTATTAAATATATAAGAATTAAAGAAATAAAGAAAATATAAAAAAACTAAAAAGGCTAAAAGGATACTATTAAAACTAGAAAAGGCTAAAAGGATGCTATAAATTAAGAAAGTTAGATTTAATAAGGAAATAAATATTATGCTATAATACTATAATAATTAATAAAAGAGCTTATAAAAACAGGCTAAGAGAATACTTAATATAATAATAGAAAAAGTAAAGGATAATAAGCTAAAAGACAGAATAGCTAATATACTTTATAAATACTATAAGTTCTAAAAGGTATTTTAAAAAGAACTTAAAATAGGGTTATTATTAAATATAAAATAAGATTATAAAATTAAATTAAAAGATAAAAAGAACTTTATATTTTATAAAATCTATAATCTTAACTAGAATAAACTTAAGATACTTTAAGAATAAATTAATAATTAGTTATAAAAAGGATATATTAAACTATTAAAATTATTAGCAGGATACCTTATAATATTTATATTAAAGAAAAATAAAAAGCTATAACTTATTATTAATTACTAAAAGCTTAATAAAATTATTAAAAAAGATATTATACTTTTATTATTAATAACTAAAATTAAAGACTAGTTATTTAAAGTAAAATAGTTTATAGCACTTAACCTTAAAAAAGCCTATAACCTTATTTATATTAAACTAGGAGATAAATAAAAAACAGTATTTAAAATATACTATAGATTATTTAAATGCTTAGTAATACTATTTAAATTAACTAATGCATTTATAATATTTTAAAAAATAATTAACTATATATTAAAGAAATTTATTAACTTATTTATTATTATTTACCTTAATAATATTTTTATTTTTTTAAAAAACTCTTAAAGAATATAAAAAGTATATTACTTTTATATTAAAAATATTAAAAAAGGTAAATCTACTAGTAAAACTAGAGAAATATTAATTTTATTAATAAAAAGTTATATTTTTAAGATATATTATTATACTTAAAGAAGTATATATAAATCTTAAAAAGCTTAAAGCTATTAGTAAATAATAACTGCTAAAGAATATAAAGGAAGTTTAAAGCTTTTTAAGACTTACTAATTACTATAAATAATTTATTTAAAACTTTTTAAAAATTACTATACTACTTATAAAACTTATAAAAAAAAAAAGGAAATTCTTATAAGCACTTAATATATAAAAGGCATTTAATATATTAAAAAAGGCTTTAACTAGTAACTTAGTATTAATTATATTTAATCTTAAAAAGCTAATTACTATTAAGGTAAATATATTAAACTATACTATAAGAGAAGTATTAAGTTAACTAGATAAAAATAAGAAATTATAACTAGTTACTTATTTTTTAAAAAAGCTATATAGGCTAAAATTATAATATCCTATTTATAATAAGGAATTTAAGGTAATTTATATAGCACTTAATAAAAAACACTAAAGAAACTATTATTAAGAAAGTAAATTCCTTATAATAATCCTTATAAATTATAAGAATATTACTTACTTTACTATAATATAAAAACTCTTATAAAGATAAATTAAATACTATAAACACTTATTAAAGTTTAACTTAATTATTAAGCATTATAAAAGAATAAAAAATAGTAAAGCTAATATATTTAGTAAAAGACTAGACTATTTTTAAGAAATCCTAGATATATAAGCATAAGTACTATAGTATAATAAAGATAGAAACTTAATATTAAAAACACTAAATATTATATTTATAATTAAAAAAGATAATTTAATTATTAATAATATTAAAGAGTATATTAAAGACTAGACTAAAGAATAGTTTTTAAAAGGCACTTTTATAAAAAAGGGCTACTTAATAATAAATAAACTTATCTAAGTACTAGATAAACTATAAAAGAAAGTAGTTAAGATAATTTATATATACTTAATATATAAATATTAAGGAATAAAGAAAACCACTTAGTAAGTTTAATAATATTATAAGTTTAATAATATTAAGAAAATAGTTTAAAAGGTTATTTTAAAATATATTATATATAAATAAGTAAAAGCAAGATGCTATTTTCTTTATAAAAAGTTATAACTCTTATAGGTTTTAATATAGCCTTAGGAATTAATTTTATTTAACTATATTATTAAGCTTTTACTTTTAAAAAAACTAATAATAGAAAAAACTTAAGATAGTATTTTTATAATAATTAACTAATTAATAAAAATAAGCTACTTTATCTTAATAAAAGAAAGCAGTATAGCTAAAGACTTAGCATATTAATTTTAAAGATATATTTATACTAATTATAAATTACTAAATAAAATTATTTTAAATAAAGGATTAATATTTATCTTAAAATTTTAATAATTACTTATAGCTAGACTTAAATTAAATTATAAAGTTAGTACTACTTATTACTTATAAATAAATAAATAAATAAAAAGAATTAACTAGATTATTAAAATATACTTATAATACTATATTAACTTTAAATAAAATAACTAGGTTAAATACTTACTAATAGTATAAATCTTATATAATAGTATATTAGTAAAATTAATAAGAAAATTATTATTTTATATAAACTATAAATTTAAACTAAAAGCATTTTAACCTTTAAGATAAGGTAAAAATATAAAAAAAGTAATTATTATAGTAGATTAATTAAAAAAACTATATAATAAAATAAGAATATAACTTAAATTTATATAATAAAAAATAAATAAGTATATAAATTAAAGAAGAATTAAAGGACTAATCTTTTAAAAGGGAGATATAATTTACTTACTTTAGTATATATATAAAAAAAAATAACTAAATATTAAAATAAATTAGCTAAGTAATAAGCTTAATTTTAAAAAACTTAAACTATATAAGGTTTTAAAATAAATTAAAGAAGTTAA